>NC_142461.1:90528787-90680303 GCF_049115385.1 Moschus berezovskii | reverse complement strand
TACGGGTGGCCCAGTTGGTTCTGATTTGACGACCACCCAACCACTGACCTCCCATATGCACAATTGCATTTTCTGCATCCAGTTTATTATAAAAAGACACAAAGCCATAGCCTTTGGATTTTCCAGTTGCCATGTCTTTAACTACTCAGGCATCCGATATTTTACCAAAGGGGGCAAATGCTGATTTGATATCTTCTGTTGTAATTTCTGGACTCAAATCTCCAACAAACACGTGGAAATGATTGGAAGTATCTTTTTTCTGGCTACTTGGTGTTGTTGCCCAGTTTACTTTGACCTCCTTTCCCCAAATTTTTCTCCCATTCATAGCAGCTAATGCAGCAGCTGCATCTCTGTGTTCATAAAATTCCACAAAGCAATATGGGTCATTGCTTGTATGCTCTGTGATCATTTTACAGCTTTTACAGGGTCCAATCTGACTGAACAACTGAAGAATAAGAACTTCTGTCACATCTCTGGAGAGGTTACCTACGTATAGAGTCCGGGGCTGCCCATCATCTTCCATCATGGTGGGTGCACCGGAGCGATCCCGGGACAAGGGGGAGGGCAGGGCCGGGGGGGGGAGGGGGCGCGGAGGAAGGGGAGGGGGGCTCCAGGCACCGGCTGGGGACAGAGGAAGCGGCCCTGAACCCCGCTCTCGGGCTTTCTCCCCCCAGCCCACTCCGGACACTGCGCTCCAACCCAGAGGAGCAGGAGGAGCAGAACCCAATACACAGTTTAAACATACTGACATTACTTTTCTGGGTTAACTGTATTTTCTCAGTCAACTGCTGTTTTTATATTGCTATATGACCAACTTTTATTTTATTGGATAATTTTGGTTTTACTCATTCTGTAAAAACTAGCTTTAGTTATTCTAGGGCAACTAGTATCAGTGCCTCTCTACTATCATGGTGACAACATTAAATTTGACTGGTAAGATCTATTTACAGATAAAATAGCCACAAATTAAACCACATGATTGAAAATCCACAAAAACAGAATCCCACTACTTTTATATCCTAAGAAAAAAGTTTCTGCCATTTGGCACTTCATCCACTAGAAAGCAGTGGAAACTACTATTTAATTGGCAAAGGGATCTGTGATAAATTTATGATTTCCAAGACAGCTCTGACTTACTTGACTTACTTATTTTGAGAGTAAGGGATGGGAGATAAAAATTATTCTTCCTCTAGACTGAATATTCATTGGAAGGACTGACACTGAAGCTGAAGCTCCAATACTGTGGCCACCTGATGCGAAGAGCCGACTCATTGGAAAAGACCCTGATGCTGGGAAAGATTGAGGGCAGGAGGAGAAGGGGGTGACAGAGGATGAGATGGTTGGATGGCATCATCAACTCAATGGACATAAGTGAGCAAACTCAGGGAGAGAGTGAAGGACAGGGAAGCCTGGTGTGCTGCAGTCCATGAGGTCGCAAAGAATCGAACACAACTGAGTGACTGAAAAACAACAGACTGAAACTAGCTCCATGAGAACAAAGATCAATTACTTTGCTTATATACAAAACGCAGGCTTCCCTGGTAGCTCAATGATAAAGAGTCCACCTACAATAAAGGAGACGCAGGAGACAAAGGTTCGATCCCTGGGTAGGGAAGATCCCCTGGAGGAAGAAATGGCAACCCAATCCATTATCCTTGCCTGGAAAATTCCAGGACAGAGGAACCTGGCAGGCTATAGTCCATGGGGTCGCAAACAGTCAGACATGACTGAGCATGCATACATATACAAAACTCATGGTTTAGAAATTTCAATAAATGTATAAATGTAATATTTAATATACAAATGAATAAAATACATGTAAAAATTAATGCTTTTACATATAAAATAGCCAGTTAAGCAGTAAGTCCAACATTGCTATAACAACTACCCAACAGTCCAATAACAACTCTCAGTGCATCATTTATTTGTGCTATAGGTTGTGGGTAAGATAACAAAATAAACTTTAAGACAAACCCAGTACCTAAAGAAACTGACAATATGGGAATTAAGGTAAGAGACACAAATTAATAAGAGAACAATGTAAGAACTTTGGAACTGAGTATCAGTGCAGTAAGCAAGAGGACACAGTCACAAAAAACTCATTTGGGAGTGCTTGTGTTGGCAGCTTAAGGTATAAGAATAAATTCGGAGGACAGATGCCAAAAGAAATAGCAACAAATAAGAGGCAGAGGAGCAAATGGAAGAGGAGATGAAGAAAGAAGAAGAGTCAGGAAATGTGGCAATCAGCAACATCCAATACTGCACGGACATTAAGTAGGACGCAGACTTTAAAAAAGGCTCCCGGATGACAATTAGGAGGCCACCGATGACCTTAAACAGTACAATATCAGTAAACTAAAATGGAGTAAAAGGTAAACAATATGGCTTATTTTTTGAAAATTGTTGTTCAGTCACTCAGTCATGTCCAATTCCTTTGTAACCCCATGAACTGCAGCATGCCACGGTACCCTCGCCTTCACTCTCATCCCTGAGTTTGCTCAAATTCATGTCCATCGAATCAGTGATGCCATCCAACCATCTCATCCTCTGTCGTCCCCTTCTCCTCCTGCCTTCAATCTAACCCAGCATCAGGGTCTTTTCCAGTGAGTCAGCTCTTCACAACAGTGGCCAAAGTACTGGAGCTTCAGCTTCAGCATCAGTCCTTCCAATGAATATTCCAGGTTGATTTCCTTTAGGACTGACTGGTTTAATCTCCTTGCTGTCCAAGGGACTCTCAAGAATCCTCTTCAACAACACAGTTTGAAAGCATCAGTTCTTCAGCACTCAGCCGTCTTTGTGGTCCAACTCTCACACCTGTACATGACTACTGGAAAAATCACAGCTTTGACTATATGGACGTTTGTCAGCAAAGTGATATCTCGGCTTTTTAATATGCTGTCTAGGTTGGTCATAGCTTTTCTTCCAATGAGCAAGGGTCTTTTAATTTCATGGTTGCAGTCACCATCTGCAGTGATTTTAGAGCCCAAGAAAATAAAGTCTGTCATTGTTTCATTGCTTTCCCATCTATTTGCCATGAAATGATGGGACAGGATGCCATGATTTTAGTTTCTTGAATGCTGAGTTTTAAGCCAGCTTTTCACTCTCTTCTTTCACTCTCATCAACAGGCTCTTTCTCTTCACTTTCTGCCATTAGAGTGGTATCATCTGCATAGCTGAGGTTGTTGACACTTCTCCCAGCAATTTTGACTCTAGATTGTGCTTCATCCATCCTGGCATTCCACATGATGTACTCTGAATTGAAGTTAAATAAGCAGGATGACAATATAGAGCCTTGATGCACTCCCTTCCAAATTTTGAACCAATCTGTTGTTCCATGTCCAGTTCTCACTGTTGCTTCTTGACCTGAATACAGGTTTCTCAAGAAGCAGGTAAGGTGATCTGGTATTTCCATCTCTTTAAGAATTTTCCACATTTTGTTGTGATCCAAACAGTAGCTTAGTCAATGAAGTAAAAGTAGATATTTTTCTGGAATTCCCTTGCTTTTTCTATGATCCAACAGATGTTGGTGACTTAGCTCTGGTTCCTCTGCCTTTTCTAAATCTGTACATCTAGAAATTCTCAGTTCACATACTGTTGAAGCCTAGTTTGAAGGATTATGAGCATTACCTTGTTAGCATGTAGAATGAGTATAATTTGAAAATGTACACTGTGATTAAAAGCCAAAAAACAGAAGGTGGTAGTTTATTGAGAAAGACAGGCTCAAGGTAAAGGGCTCTTTCGGAAATAGGGCTCCTTGGCAGAAGAGAATGAGAGAAGAGATCATTGAAGATTGAGTATTCAAGGAACATACTGGTGCACAAGGAAGAGTTAGAAATTTAGGGACTAAAGATAAGGGATTGTAAAAACCCACAAGATCCTAAGTTTTGGGAGTCATTGAAGAGAGAATGAATACAGTATAAGATCATCTGAAGTTAAGAGATTAAGTTTTAGAAAGATTAAACTTGAGAGTCCGTGGGTCTAGAAAGAGAATCCAAAAGGCAGCACAAGAAGAGAAAAAGAATATCCTGGGGCTTAAGAAAGAGGTCAAGGCTAAAGGCATATATATTTTATAATACACACAAAAATCCTCAATGAGGTGATTAACCCCCAAATAATCAGGATATGAATACCAAGAACAAAATTTTTAAGAAGCCTTAATGTTCACAGCAGGTGGATGAAAAGGGACCGAGTAAAAGAAAGTTAGAAGAAATGGTCATAAAAAATCATTAAGGAAACCAAAAGGGAATGAACTATATTTCAAAGACCAAAGGTGATGACTGTTTTAAGAAATGAGAGCCCAAATAAGATAAAAGGATGGGGGCTGAAAATAATCACGGACTCTGGCAATGGGAGTTTTCAGTAGTAACTTCATTGCAACAGTATCCACAGAACAGTGGCACCAAAAGCTTCTGCCTCAGTCCATTTTTTATGTCCTTCTCTACCAATCTAATAAATACCAGTTTAACCATAAACTTGAGTCCTTGCCCTGGAATCTGGTATTATTCAGTTCAGTTCAGTTCAGTTCAGTCGCTCAGTCGTGTCCGACTCTCCGCGACCCCATGAATCACAGCACGCCAGGCCTCCCTATCCATCACCAACTCCCGGAGTTCACTCAAACTCATGTCCACAGAGTCGGTGATGTCATCCAGCCATCTCAGTCTCGGTCGTCCCCTTCTCCTCCCACCCCCAACCTTTCCCAGCATCAGAGTCTTTTCCAGTGAGTCAACTCGTCGCATGAGGTGGCCAAAGTATTGCAGTTTCAGCTTTAGCATCAGCCCTTCCAATGAACACCCAGGATCGGTCTCCCTTAGAATGGACTGGTTGGATCTCCTTGCGGTACAAGGGACTCTCAAGAGTCTTCTCCAACACCACAGTTCAAAAGCATCAATTCTCTGGCGATCAGCTTTCTTCACAGTCCAACTCTCACATCCATACATGACCACGGGAAAAACCATAGCCTTGACTAGATGGACCTTGGTTGGCAAAGTAATGTCTCTGCTTTCTAATATATTATCAAGGTTGGTCATAACTTTCCTTCCAAGGAGTAAGCGTCTTTGAATTTCATGGCTGCAATCAGCATCTGCAGTGATTTTGGAGCCCAAAAAAATAAAGTCTGACACTGTTTCCACTGTTTTTCCATCTATTTCCCATGAAGTGATGGGACCAGATGCCATGATCTTTGTTTTCTGAATGTTGAGCTTCAAGCCAACCTTTTCACTCTCCTCTTTCACTTTCATCAAGAGGCTTTTGAGTTCCTCTTCACTTTCTGCCATAAGGGTGGTGTCATCTGCATATCTGAGATTATTGATATTTCTCCCGGCAATCTTGATTCCAGCTTGTGCTTCTTCCAGCCGAGCGTTCCTCATGATGTACTCTGCATAGAAGTTAAATAAGCAAGGTGACAATATACAGCCTTGACTGGCTCACAAAATGAGCAATTAAAGAAACCCATGAATTCCCAGATCAGACACTTGGAATAATGTCTGGCTTTTGCTTGGTTCTATTTAATCCCTGGTTCTATTAATAAGACCACCTTTTTATTCCTGTAGCAAAACCTTCACCTTCATCTCCTCTGCAGAAAGTAGATGCTATCATGCTCTGAGAACCTAGCCAATTATTTTATGGCCTGGAAGTTTGCATGTGAGGAAAGAGAACTGAAATAGGGTGATGCTGATTATTGTTGTTGGTCAGTCGCTCAGGCATGTCTGACTCTTTGCAACCCCATGAACTGCAGCACGCCAGGCTTCCTTGTTCTTTACCATCTTCTGGAGTTTGTTCAAACTCATGTCCATTGAGTCGGTGATATTGATTATAGTGGATAGTTAATTGCATTGTTGACATGTTTTTTGTTTATCCTGTACTCACTTAGATGGTAAGTTCACAAAGGAAAAGCTTCTGTCACTTGTCTTATTCACTTGAACATTAAATAAATATTACTAACTGAATGAAAGAAAGCAAACTACAGAAAAAACAGCTGCAAGCTTATGATGACATAATTTCAGCCACTATGAGAATTTCTGAGCAATCATGGAAAACAGTAGAAATAACACAAGTCTGATCAAGCCTAGGATTGCTAGGAAAATTTACACATAAAGAAGAAAAACTGAAACTATACCTGATGCCAATGATCAAAATCCTAGGAAAACTGTGAGCACTAATTATAATAAGTTTCACTTTGATGATTAAAACAAACTTCCAATAAGAAAAGACAACCTCTCAAAAATACAAGTAGAATTATTTTTCATAGAGGAGATCTTTTACTATACAAAAACTATTAATAAGATAATTCAAAATAATCCATCTTTTCTTTATTTTTTAATTTTTATACAATAAAGTTGAATTTTACAAATTCAGTTTTAATGCAATTTTTTGGTTAGTACACTTCATATTACTTTCCATCAAAATGAGCTGTGGGGAGACTGATAGAAAAAAACATGCAGGGAAGTCATTTTACAATGTATAAGTGTGGGAAATGTTCTGAAGAGCTGGTAATACCTCAGGGATTTAAAGGACTAACTTGGAAGTTGGGGAAAAATAATGAATTTGTATAGTTAAACAAGTGAAGTTTTAACAATCTAGTGTAAAAAGCTTATTTATATCAGTAACTTCTTACTACATTAATAAAAATTAGCATATTAATATACCACAAGGCATACTATTACTTTTATTTTTAAAATTTAACTGTAATATCAACACACGTTCATTATAATAAATTTGGAAAAACACAGAAAAAGAACATAAAAATCACCAATAATTCCAGCACCTAAATATAACCACTGCTGGCATTTTGTTGAACATTCTTATTTTCTATACACATGTAGAAATGCTTTAAACAAACCTTAGAGTTTTTCACTTTACCGATTCTCTGTTGTTTTGACATTCCCTGTATCATGTATAGAATGTCCCACTAAAGAAAATTCCTTCTTTGTAAATAATTCTTCCTTCACTTAAAATTTTATATGGTATATAAATAAGCAAAACTAAAATAATCTTAAATGGTAAAAGCACCTTAATAGAAATCTGAGCAACTTTATTGATGTGAGATGACTACCAAAGCAACTCAACCAAGCAAATTTAGTTACTCAAGTGTCAAAAAGACAGTTCTAAGAAAAGAATCAAGATATTGTAACAATGTAACTAGTATTATTTTTATATCCAAACAAGAAAAAAGTCAGAACTGTACCAGAACTGTACTTTTCATCCTCTTATTCAAAGACAGTATGCTTAAGTACTTCTTGAACTGTCAAGGAATACTGTAAATAGAAATTCAAGGATCTTAGGAAAAGAAATTCAAGAGACAAAATGTAATATACTTAGGTCTAAATAAAACGCAAAATAAAACTGCTAGTTAGACAAAATGTTAAGACAAGAGACATTTTTACAAGGTACAGTACCTGATTCGAACTGGCTTTTTCAAGTCTGTCAATCATAATTTCAAATTGCAAAGGCTTAATTTCCATCTTTCTGTTAAGTCTATTTAATAAGGTCTCATCTTCTGAATCCATATCATAATCTGGTTGTTCATTGTCTAGATTAAAGGCTAGAAAAGAAAAAAAAATCTTCAAACTCAGGAGAAATCATGGAGTTATATAGTGTTTATATTTGACCACAGAATACTCCCCAAGTACATAAAGCACTGACCAGAGTTCATGAGCAGACATCAAAAAGTTGATTTTAGAGATTTAGCTGAAAATAAATTTTAATTCATATATGATTTAAAGTTTAACAGAACACTAAAATAGCAACTAGAGTTTTTTATTTTAAAAAGAAAGGGTCACAAATATATATTAAAACATAAACTAACAAATATATAAAAAAAGATAATATTTATTCTCATGGTAGTTTGGCAGCATAATCAGAAATTATGGAAGAAAATTAATAATCCAGAAATAAATCAAGTAAAAATATATGATGAGAATGGCATTTCAAACCATTGGAAATAAAACAGACTTTAAAAAAAAAAAAAGAGGCACTCGCCTGACAGACTAATTTTCTTTAAAAAAATTCTTTTTAACATGTGCAACATTATAGATGGATCTGAGGCACTATGCTAAATGAAATAAGTCAAAGAAAGACAAATTATGTATGATCTCACTTTTATTTTTTATGAACTGACAAAAATCAGGATGAGGTACTCACTAATATTTAGAACGGACCACCATAATTTTGAATGGAGCC
Organism: Moschus berezovskii; assembly: GCF_049115385.1. NCBI lineage: Eukaryota > Metazoa > Chordata > Mammalia > Artiodactyla > Moschidae > Moschus > Moschus berezovskii. Next base: position 90,672,125 of record NC_142461.1, on the reverse strand, counting down.
CATGAACAGTATGATAAGGCAAAAAGATATGACATTGGAAGATGAGAGCTCAGGTCTGTAGGTGTCCAATATGCTACCGGAGAAGAGGGAAGAAACAGCTCCATAAAGAATGAAGAAGTTGGGCCAAAGTGAAAACAACGCCCAGTTGTGGATGTGTCTAGCGGTGAAAGTAAAGTCTGATGTTGTAAGGAACAATACTGCATAGGAACCTGGAATGTTAGGTCAATGAACCAAGGTAAACTGGACGTGGTCAAGCAGGAGAGGGAAAGAGTAAACACCGACATTTTAGAAATCAGTAAACTAAAATGGGCTGGGATGGATGAATTTAATTCAGATGACTATTATATCTACTACTGTGGGCAAGAATCCCTTGGAAGAAACGGAATAGCCCTCACAGTCAACAAGAGAGTCCAAAATGCGGTACTTGGGCACAATCTCAGAAAGGACAGAATGATCTCATTCGATTTCGGCAAACCATTCAACATCACAGTAATCCAAGTCTATGCGCCCAACTGCTAATGTCGAAGAAACTAAAGTAGAACACTTCCAGAACTAACACCAAAGACATCCTTTTCATCACAGATTGGAATGCAAAAGTAGGAAGCCAAGAGATACCTGCAGTAACGCAAGTTTGGCCTTGGCATACAAAATGAAGTACTGCAAAGGCTAACAGAGTTTTGCAGAGAATGCACTAGTCATAGCAAACACCCTCTTCGAACCACAAAAGAGATGACTCTACACATGGATATCACTAGATGGTCAATACAGAAATCTGCTTTAATTCAGGCTCTTAATGAAGATAAAGTGTTGATTAGGCAAGAACTTTATTAATAGTATAAATTTTGAAACAGCCTTTGCAAGCTTCAGAAATCTCCAGCACACCCTATAATGAAGTCTCAGAACCACATTTTCCCAAGCTGGTGAAATATTTTCGTATCTTATAAATTTACTCCATTAACTAAAGGTATGGAGAACATGAAATTATGACAACTGGTTGGACTGCTATCTTTAGATATGAAAGACTAGTTATATTATATACATGGAATTAATAAAATTGCCTTAATAGTGTTTTTCCCCTTTCTCTGCCTAACTTGAGATGGTTAGAAAAATAGGTATTTAGAATCAAACCAAGAGTCATCAAAGTAACTGTTAGCCAAATCTGAATCATCTGTGACTGCTTTCCCACCACAAGACAGAATTTAAAGACTTCCCTGGTGGTCCAGTAAATTCTGACTCTGTGCTTCCAATACAAGGGGCACAGGTTCAATCCCTGGTTGGCAAACTATGATCCTGCCTCAGGGTGCATCCAGAAAGAAACAAGAGCAGAATTTAGAATGTATGACAGATCAAATGGCCTGAAAAGCCAGAAATGTGTATAATCTGCCCCTGTACAGAAAGTTTACCAACACCTGGGGTAAACTGTACACACGTTGGCACTAATCGACTGACTAAAAAATTTTCCTGATTATTCAGGACACATGGCCAGACCCACTCCTTATCCAGAACTGAGAAACTAAAGTTCTTTCTGGCTCCATGCCATCTTTTCTCTCAAATTTTCAAAGCCGTGGAATGTGACAATCAGAGGAAATATCTCGTTCAATCTCCCTAATTTCAGAGATGAAAATTTATTCCTAGAGAAATTCTCAGGTCACGTCTCTTAGTAGCAGAAGCCGTCCTCAACTTCCTGAACCTACAATCAATCCTGACCTCAGGAGTCCTGAAACATGAATGTTCTGTATGGTGAGGGAGTCATATTAGAAAGTGAGCTTTTTAGGGACTTCCCTGGTGGTCGGTCCAGCAGTTAAGAATCCACCTTCCAATGCAGGGGATGTGGGTTCAATCCCTGGTCAGGAAACTAAGATCCCACATGCCCCAGAGCGGCTAACCCAGCACCACGACTACTGAAGCCCAAGAGCTCTGCAGCCTGTGCTCCACAATGAGAAGCCCGCACACTGCAACTAGAGAAAGCGCTCACACTACAATGAAGACCCTACAGCGAAGGCACAGCGCAGCCAAAATAAAATAGAACTTTTTTTTTTTTTTTTAAAAAGAGAGCTTTTTCAAAAGGTCTAAATTGCTGGGAATCTCCTCCTTGAATTGAACTGGCATCCACCTCCAGTTGAACTTTCTATTCTTTTAATATATTCCAACTCTAATGGAAGTCAGAATGAAGAACGTGATAACATGAAACATAAGCAGTATACAGAACGAGACTCAGCAGGTAAAGAATCCCACCTGCAATTCAGGAGACCTGAGTCTGATCCCTGGGTAGGGACTATTCCCTGGAGGAGGAAACGGCAACCCACTCCAGTATTCTTGCTGGAAAATCCCATGGACAGAGAGGAGCCTGGTGGGCTATAGTCCATGGGAGACACAAAGAGTCAGAAACGACTTAGCACATAAATAGGAATCAGATTCATTATATTCTCTGCAGCCAAGATGGAGCAGCTCTATACAGTCAGCAAAAACAAGACCTGGAGCTGACTGTGTCTCAGATGATTAGCTCCTTACTACAAATTTCAGACTTAAGTTGAAGAAAGTAGAGAAAACCAATAGACCATTCAGATGTGACCTAAATCAAATCCTCTATGATTACACAGTAGAGGTGGCAAATAGATTCAAGGGATTAGATCTGGCAGACAGAGTGAATGAAGAACTATGGACGGAGGTTTGTAACACTGCACAGGAGGCAGTGACCAAAATCATCCAAAGAAACAGAAATGCAAGAAAGTAAAATGGTTGTCAGAGGAGGCTTACAAATAGTTGAGAGAAGAAGAGATGTGAAAGGCAAAGGAGACAGGGAAAGATATCCAAGTGAATGCAAAATTCCAGAGAACACAAGTAGAGATAAGAAAGCCTTCTTAAGTGAACAATGCAAATAAATAGAGAAAAACAACAGAATGGGAAAGGCTAGACTCTCAAAGAAAATTACAGATACCAAGGGAACATTTCATGCAAAGATAGGCACAATAAAGGAAAGAAAGGGCAAGGACCTAACAAAAGCAGAAGAGATTAAGAAGGGTAGCAAGAATACACAGAAGAATTATATTAAAAAGTTCTTCGTGACCAGGATAGCCAAGATGGTATGGTAACTCACCTACAGCCAGACATCCTGGAGTATGAGGTCAAGTGGGCCTTAGGAAGCATCATTACAAACAACGCTAGTGGAAGTGTTGGAATTCCAGCTGAGCTATTTCAAATCCTAAAAGATGATGCTGTGGAAGTGTGGCACTCGATATGCCAGAAAATTTGGAAAACTCAGCAGTTGCCATAGGACTTGAAAAGGTCGGTTTTCATTCCAATCCCAAAGGAAGGTAATGCCAAAGAATGTTCAAACTACCACACAATTGTACTCATCTCACACGCTAGTAAAGTAATGCTCAAAATTCTCCAACCCAGGCTTCAACAGTACGAGAACCGTGAACTTCCAGATGTTAAGCTGGATTTAGAAAAGGCAGAGGAACCAGAGATCAAATTGCCAACATCTGTTGGATCACTGAAAAAGCAAGGGAATTCCAGAAAAACATCTGGGCTAAAGCCTTTGACTGTGTGAATCACAACAAACTGGAAAATTCCTAAAGAGTTGGGAATACCAGACCACCTTGCTTGCCTCCTGAGAAATCTGTATGTAGATCAAGAAGCAACAGTGAGAACTGGACATGGAACAACTAACTGATTCAAAATGGAGAAAGGAGTGTATCAAGGCTGGATACTGTCACTCTGCTTATTTAATGTCTATGCAGAGTATACCATGTGAAATGCCCAGGCCGGATGAAGCACAAGCTGGAATCAAAATTGCCAGGAGAAACATCAACAACCTCAGATATGCAGATGATATCACTCTAAAAGCAGAAAGCAAAGTGGAACTAGAGAGCCTCTTCATGAGGGTGAAAAAGCTGGCTTAAAACTCAACATTCAAAAAAACTAAGATCATGAAATCTGGTCCCATCATTTAATGGCAAATAGATGGGGAAAATGTACAGAGTGGCAGGTTTTATTTTCTTGGGCTCCTAAATCACTGTGGACAGTGACTGCCAGCCACAAAATTATCAGATGCTTGCTCCTTGGAAGAAAGGTTATGACAAAACTAGACAGGGTATGTAATAGCAGAGATAGCACTTTGCCGACAAAGATCCATATAGTCAAAGCTGTGTGTGTTCGTCGTTCAGTTGTGTCCAACTCTTTGCAACCCCATGGACTGCAGCCCACCAGGCTCCCCTGTCCATGGAATTCTCCAGTCAAGAATACTGGAGTGGGTTGCCACTTCCTTCTCTAGGGGATCTTCCCAACCCACGGATTGAACCCTGGTCTCCTGCATTCCAAGTGGATGCTTTACCGTCTCCTGCATTGCAAGTAGGTGCTTTACTGTCTAAGCTACTAGGGAAGCCCACAGTCAAAGCTGGTTACTGGTTTTTCCAGTAGTCATGGAGAGTTGGACCATAAAGACAGCTGAGTGCCAAAAACTTGATGCTTTCAAACTATGGTGCTGGAGAAGACTCAAGAGTCCCCTGGACAGTAAGATCTTTTATCAGTCAATCCTAAAGGAAATCAACACTGAATATTCATTGGAAGGACTGATGCTGAAGCTGAAGCTCCAATACTTGGGTCACTTGATGTGAAGAGTCGACTCACTGGAAAAGATCCTGATGCTGGGAAAGACTGAAGACAGGAGAAGGGTCAGCAGAGGATGAGATGGTTGGATGGCATCACCAACTCGACAGACATGAGTTTGAGCAAACTCTGAAAGATATCTGAAAGATAGTGGAGGACAGAGGAACCCGGAGTGCTGTAGTCCGTGGGGTCACAAAGAGTTGGATACAACTGAGCGACTGAACAACCACCACCAGTTTCACTTTCATTAACACTATGAAAAGTATACACATTTCTTATGACATGCTATAATAGAGTTTCTAAAAACAAAAAAAATCTTCTATAGGTACAACTGTACATCAACAATAAAAGGCTTATGTAAAGTCCATATAACTTAACAGAACCCAAACAAACCATAAACGTTACAATAGATGGTCATGTAAGCGACTTAGAATAGCTGGCTACTACCTCAAGGAACACTAAAAAAGCACAAAAAAACCCAGAATGTAACTGCTGCCTTGTGGATACTCAAACAATATGGACTGTAAGGGAACTTGGTACATTAGGGCTTCAGGAAGAAATGCCATGTGACAGCTGTGCAAGGTTGGGGATATTATCTTTCTGGGCAAGGAATTCTAGGTGCAGGTACTTATTTTTAATTTTTTAATATACAGTTGGAAGGGTTCATTAAATGTTGAGCAGTCAAGGTAAAGCATTTGCTCTTCCCTAATGAAGATTTTAATCCTTCTGTTACTATTCCAGCCACTTTTGTCAAGGAAAATCATAAACAAGACAACTTCCATGTAGTACTGAACTCATTCCCTCCCTTTACTCACTGTTGTTAAGCTAATTAGTATCATAAACACTTGTGCAGAATAGTCTGTATAGCAAATCTGTATTACTAAGGACAAAATAAATAATTTTATGTAGATTACCTGTCCTGATGCTGTTTTTCTTATAACATCCTAAATGATACAAATTTATCATTTGTATCAGTTCAGTTCAGTCGCTCAGTCGTGTCCGACTCTCCGCAACCCCATGAATCACAGCACGCCAGGCCTCCCTGTCCATCATTTGTATAGCCCCATGCTATAGCTCTCTTTGTAATGAGATACTGTTTATAAATCCATCAATTAACAAGAGAAATGCATATAAAACATTATTTCACAGGTAATTATCTACATAATTGTATCAGTTCAGTGGTCAGTCATATCCAACTCTTTGCAACTCCATGGACTTCAGCATTCAGGCTTTCGTGTCCATCGTCAACTTCTGGAGCTTGCTCAAACTCATCAAGCTGGTGATGCCATTCAACCATCTCATTCTTTGTCGTCCCCTTCTCCTCCCGCCTTCCAATCTTTCCCAGCATCAGGGTCTTTTCAAATGAATCAGTTCTTTGCATCAGTAGGCCAAAGTATTGAAATATTCAGGACTGATTTTCTTTAGGATTGACTAGTTTGATCTCCTTGCAGTCCAAGGGACTCTCAAGAATCTTCTCCAATACCACAGATCAAAAGCATCAATTTTTCAGTGCTCAGTTTTCTTTATAGTCCAACTCTCACATCCATACATGACTACTGGAAAAACCACAGCTTTGACTAGATGGACCTTTGCTGGCAAAGTAATGTCTTTGCTTTTTAATATGCTGTCTAGGGTGGTCATAGCTTTTCTTCCAAGGAGCAAGCATCTTTTAATTTCATGGCTGCAGTCACCATCTACAGTGATTTTGGAGCCCAAGAAAATAAAGTCTGTCACTGTTTCCATTGTTTCCCCATCTACTAGCCATGAAGTGATGGGATCAGATGCATTACCTTCTTTTTTAAATGCTGAGTTTTAAGCCAACTTTTTCACTTTCCTCTTTCATTTTCATCCAGAGGCTGTTTAGTTCCTCTATGCCATAAGGGTGGTATTATCTGCATATCTGAGGTTATTGATATTTCTCCCAACAATCTTGATTCCAGCTTGAACTTCATCCAGCCTGGCATTTCGCTTGATGTATTCTGAATAGAAGGTAAATAATCAAGGTGACAATATACAGCCTTGACATACTCCTTTCCCAATTTGGTACCAGTCCATTGTTCCATATCTGGTTCTAACTGTTACTTCTTGACCTGCATAGAGGTTTCTCAGGAGGCAGGTAAGGTGGTCTGGTGTTCCCATCTCTTGGAGAATTTTCCAGTTTGTTGTGATCTGCACAGTCAAAGGCTTTGGCATAGTCAATAAAGCAGATGTTTTTCTGGAATTCGCTTGCTTTTTCTATGATCCAATGGATGTTGGCAACTTTTTCTCTTGTTCCTCTGCCTTTTCTAAATCCAGCTGGAATACCTGGAAGTCCTTGGTTCATGTAATGTTGAAGCCTAGGTTGTAGAATTTTGAGAATTACTTTGCTGGTGTGTGAGACGAGTGCAATTGTGTGGTAGTTTGAATATTCTTTGGCATTGTTCTTCTTTGGGACTGGAATGAAAACTGACCTTTTCCAGTCCTGTGGCCACTGCTGAGTTTTCCAAATTTGTTGGCATATTGAGTGCTGCGCTTTCACAGCATCATCTTTCAGGATTTGAAATAGCTCAGCTGGAATTCCATCACCTCCACCAGCTTTGTTTGTAGTGATGCTTCCTAAGGCCCACTTGACTTCGCATTCCAGGATGTCTGGCTCTAGATGAGTGATCACACCGTTGTGGTTATCTGGGTCATTAAGATCTTTTTTGTATAATTCCCAATTTTATATATATATATATAAAATTATAGAATTTTCACTTAAAGGGTTTTTTTTTTTGGATGGGCATGGCAAAAGAAAAGTGTTTTATTTCATTTTTTAATGTGGTAAAATACACATAAGGGAAAATTTATTTTCTTAGCCATATATATAGCTTAGTGATATTAAGCATATAGCTTAGTGATATTAAGTACACTCATAATGTTATGCAACCATCACCATCATCCATCTCTAGAAGCACCAGAAGAATTTAATAATTTCCTACTACTATTTCTTGCTCACGCTGCCAAAAACATGAAGTGACTTAGAAAGGCAGAAAGTGAAGAGAAACTCAAGAGCCTCTTGAAGGTCAAAAAGGAGAGCGAAAAAGCTGGCTTAAAACCCAAAATTCAAAAAAACTAAGATCATGGCATCCAGTCCCATTACTTTATGGCAAACAGACGGGGTAAGAAATGTAAAGTGACAAGACTTGATTTTGGGGGGGCTCCCAAATTACTGCGGATGGTGACTGCAGTCATGAAATTAAGAGCTTCCTCCTTGGAAAAAAAGCTATGACAAACCTAGACAAAATATGAAAAAGCAGAGATCACTTTGCTGACAACCGTCCGTACAGTCAAAGCTATGGTTTTTCCAGTAATCATGTATAGGTGTTAAGAGCTGGACCACAAAGAAGGCTGAGAGCTGAAGAAATGATGCTTTCAAATTATGGTGCTGGAGAAGACACCTGAGCGTCCCTTGGACAGCAAGGAAATCAAATCAGTCAATCCCAAAGGAAATCAGTCCCGAATATTCTTTGGAAGGACTGATGCTGCAGTTGAAACTCCAATACTTTGGTCACCTGATGTGAAGAGTCAACTCACTGGAAAAGACCCTGATGCTGGGAAAGATTGAGGGCAGGAGGAGAAGTGGGGGACAGAGGATGAAACAGTTGGATGGCATCACCAACTCAATGGATAGGGGTAGTGAACACTATCTCTGGGAGATAGTGAACAATAGGGAAGTGTGGCGTGCTGCAGCCCATAGGGTAGCAAAAAGTCCAACATGTCTGAGCACCCAAACAACAAGTACTGTGTAGAAATAATACCTGTTTCCTACACATACCAGAGAAATAGTTTACAGAGTGAATCAATAGATGTTTGTAAAACATACAAAATCCTGGTTTAGCATGAATTCAACTTATTAAGTGCTTATTTAATGGGTCAGGTAGAAAGCTAGGTATAATACCCAGAGATAAACAGAGGACTCTCTGTTCATAGTTCCTCATTTTGAGTATGAAAATATTACACTTGTAAACACTCCTGTATTCAAAAAGAACTTCCTGTCTCTCAAGGTTTTCCTCCCAAACACATGTACCTGGTGGTCACCGGGTTTTTAAACATTGTTTTTGTGGGTATGTTTTTTTAAAAGTCATTATTTTATTTCTCCTGCAGTATGTCCCAAGTCTCACCCACATCTGGTTAGTTCCAAAACTATTCAACTTCAAAACTGGTCCAGCAACACAGCTGCCTGCAGATGAGCCTGGCAACTGTCAGAGACCTGCCGAGGTGTTGTAGGGCATGGGCAATGTCCAGAGATGGAAATGTGCTAAGCAGTCCCTCCCAATACCACTCAGCTCCATGTTTGCCAAGCACCTTGCTCAGACAGGACTCAGAATATTGTTTGTCTTGACAAAGTATTATGCTGCATCTTTGAATTACATGACCATTGCCCAGTGCACGTCTGTTCTGTCCTCTGATTTAGAAGAGGGCTATAGCTGTATGTCATGCTTCTTTTGGATACTTATAGTAAAGAGGCTAACTTGTGTACGTATTTCTGAATTTTAGTTCTTTCGAAGGGACCTGTACCACTGATGGAGAGCGTGTACTTATTTCCATTTCAAATGAGTAAACCATTTTAAAACAAGCTTGGCTGTATCTCTCATGTTCTTCCTTTCCTACCAGAAATAATAATTACCAGGTAAAAATAGCTCTAGGAAATAAAGAGAAAAAAGGCCATGCTGCCATTAAAAAAACAGTGACCAGAGAATAATTACCAATATTCACAAACACATAATATACTGAGAAATCTGAAAAAGCATCGTGAAGGAGATGGAAACATCTCATGTATTATCTGCTAACAGGCTCAATGACGCAGTCTGGACTAAAAGATTAGGACTATACCCTACCGTATTCGGGCATGCTTATTCAGAAAACATCATTAATATGAAGACTTCCTGAAGAAGCACTATACACTGGTCACCTAGGTACATATCCTCACTTTCAACAACTTGCAGAGCTACAAATATGAAGACTAGAAGGCTCTGCATTTCTTCTTTCCACAGAGCACAGAGTAATAGGGATCTTGTAAAACAATGGGTAAAACTAGGGTCATTTGTCTGGTCTACAGTACATCTAATAATAAGCTCTTCTGCACCAAAACCATAATGAGAATCTACACTGTGGTCATCAATAGCATGCAACATCTAGCAAAGGCCCAAGTCCCACTCTGCACAGTCCCTGAGCCCCAAGCGGCAAAAGCTGACTCCTAAGAAGAAAATTTCAACAAAAGCAGTCAAAAACTTTAAAAGAAAGGAATAGGGATACTCAGATTGCTTCCTGATTCCCCCTCCCCCAATTTTTAAAATCTATGGCAACTTGTCAAGAGGAAAACTAGAATAAACAAAGAAATGCTTGGAGATCTAGATGCCAATTAGCTTTACTTAAATCATGTAGTAGTTACTCCTTCCTGGGAAAAATCTTAAAAAGTAATAGTTTCTAAGGGGAGTCGTAGACCAGAACCCAGATGTTTAATCACATACATAACTAAATGGTTACCCAAGCAATATTTAATAAAATAAATGTCTCAGCGTCATAAAATCTGAATAACTTTCATTTTTACAGGTTTTTCTTTTAGTACATTTTGACCAGCAGGGTTATATTTAAAAGCAAGACCAAAAACACTTACAAATAACAAAAGTTACATGATATCTAGAGCTGGATCATCTTATGATGGTGAGTTGAGCACAGGTTTCAGGATCTCAACTCACAGAGCTCAGTGATTCTTCCAATGTAACTATAATAAAAAGCGCCTTGATGGTCAAAAGGAGATAAATGAAAAGATTGTTTTCTGTTCAGCCATGGACTTAAATGCTTAAGAAAATACATTACAAGCATTTAATAGCAAACAATAAAAAGATTTATTTACAAGTAAATGCAAGTTGACTACTATGCATGTGAAACAAGTTATTGTGGGCCCAGTGCACCAGGCACTCAAGGATTTGTTAAAAACAAACATTAAAAATTAAAATAAAAACAAACTCTGATAAGACTTCCCCATTTAAAGTCATTTTACATTAAGAAAATTTTCAAGTTACTTATGAATTATTGATGATCATTTTTTAATGTAAAAAGAAGCAATATTATACAAAACTCCTATTTTCATTTTTCAAATTTTCTGAATGCTTATTTCTGGACTATTTGTCAATGTTCAATCTCTCTGATGCAAGCAATAAAATAAGACAGAAGGACCAGTACACCTTATTTTGTAAAGGTTCATCTTTTAACAGTAACAATTATAAGAGTGTCATTCACTTAAAAACTCTGATCTATCTCTTCTTCCAGCTCTGCATTTCCTTTCCTATACAATTTCCAAAACTATGTTTTTTAATCCACTGCATCCAGTAACAACACACACTGACTGTACAGCATGTGCGACAGGCTCCTTCTAAATGAAGATAAATAACAACACCATACAACACAGAGTAAGCGATGAAAGGCCATTCCAGACTGAGCGAGTAGCAGGAGAAAAGAGAACATGCTTAACTACAAAATATATCAATTATCAACGATGAGTTTGGCTAGGCGGCTAGATGATTACAAAGTACTTTCAAACACCAGGACAAAAATTCAAAACCATCTGTCCGCTGAAGTTGTACGCATCTATATAAAATGAACATATGAAGGGAAAACAGAGGTACAACACTCTCCAACATAAATTGCAGGAATATCTTTTTTGATCCATCTCCCAGAATAATGAAAATAACAAAAATAAACAAATGGGATCTACTTAAACTCAAAAGCTTTTACACAGCAAAGGAAACAAAATGAGAAGCTGACCTACAGATTGGGAAAAAATATTTTATTGATGTCCTTAAAAAAACAAAAATAGAGCTACCATATGACCCTGCAATCCCCACTCTGGGCATATACTCAGAAAAAAAAACATGATCTGAAAGAATACATGCACCTCAAAGTTCACTGCAAAACTGTTTATAATAGCAAAGACATGGAAGCAACCAAAATGTCCATCAACAGAGGAATGGGTAAAGAAGCTGTAGTGCGTATATACAATTGACTATTACTCAGGCATTAAAAAGAAGGAAATAATGCAATTTGCAGCAACATGGATGGCCCTAGAGACTGTCATAGTGAGTGAAATAAAGCAGACACAGAATGAGAAATATTGTATGACATCCCTTAATGTGGAATCTAAAAAGCAATGATATAAATGCACTTATTTACAAAGCTGAAACAGACAGAGAAGAAACTTATGGTTGCCAGGGGGGAAGGACGTAGGGAAGGGATAGTTAGGGAGTTTGGGATGGATATGTACAGTTCAGTTCAGTCGCTCAGTTGTGTCTGACTCTTTGAGACCCCATGAACCACAGCACGCCAGGCCTCCCTATCCATCACCAACTCCCGGAGTTCACTCAAACTCATGTCCATCGAGTCGGTGATGCCATCCAGCCATCTCATTCTCTGTCGTCCCCACCTCCTCCTACCCCCAATCCCTCCTAGCATCAGACTCTTTTCCAGTGAGTCAACTCGTCGCATGAGGTGGCCAAAGTATTGGAGTTTCAGCTTTAGCATCAGTCCTTCCAATGAACACCCAGGATCAATACCCCTTAGAATGGACTGGTTGGATCTCCTTGCAGTCCAAGGGACTCTCAAGAGTCTTCTCCAGCACCACAGTTCAAAACCATCAATTCTTCGGTGATCAGCTTTCTTCACAGCCCAACTCTCACATCCATACATGACCACGGGAAAAACCATAGCCTTGACTAGACGGACCTTGGTTGGCAAAGTAATGTCTCTGCTTTTTAATATGCTATCTAGGCTGGTCATAACTTTCCTTCCAAGGAGTAAGCGTCTTTCAATTTCATGGCTGCAATCAGCATCTGCAGTGATTTTGGAGCCCAAAAAAATAAAGTCTGACACTGCTTCCACTGTTTCCCCATCTATTTCCCATGAAGTGATGGGACCAGATGCCATGATCTTTGTTTTCTGAATGTTGAGCTTCAAGCCAACCTTTTCACTCTCCTCTTTCACTTTCATCAAGAGGCCTTTGAGTTCCTCTTCACTTTCTGCCATAAGGGTGGTGTCATCTGCATATCTGAGGTTATTGATATTTCTCCTGGCAATCTTGATTCCAGCTTGTGCTTCTTCCAGCCCAGCGTTCCTCATGATGTACTCTGCGTAGAAGTTAAATAAGCAGGGTGACAATATATAACCTTGACGTACTCCTTTTCCTATTTGGAACCAGTCTGTTGTTCCATGGCCAGTTCTAACTGTTGCTTCCTGACCTGCATACAGGTTTCTCAAGAGGCAGGTCAGGTGGTCTGGGATTCCCATCTCTTTCAGAATGTTCCACAGTTTATTGTGATCCACACAGTCAAAGGCTTTGGCATAGTCAATGAAGCAGAAATAGATGTTTTTCTGGAACTCTCTTGCTTTCTCCATGATCCAGCGGATGTTGGCAATTTGATCTCTGGTGCCTCTGCCTTTTCTAAAACTTGCTTGAACATCTGGAAGTTCACAGTTCACATATTGCTGAAGCCTGGCTTGGAGAATTTTGAGCATGACTTTACTAGCGTGTGAGATGAGTGCAATTGTGCGGTAGTTTGAGCATTCTTTGGCATTCCCTTTCTTTGGGGTTGGAATGAAGACTGACCTTTTCCAGTCCTGTGGCCATTGCTGAGTTTTCCAAATTTGCTGGCATATTGAGTGCAGCACTTTCACAGCATCATCTGGATATGTACACACTGCTATATTTAAAATGGATAACCACAAAGACATGCTACATAGCATATGGAACTCTGCTCAATGTTATGTTGCAGCTTGGATGGGAGGGGAGTTTGGAGAATGGATTCATGTATATGTATGGCTAAGTCCCTTTGCTATCCACCTGAAACTATCACAAAATTGTTAACTGGCTATACTCTAACATAAAACAAAAATATTAAGAAGTATATACATATTTTTAAAGTAGAGTTGATCAGTTTCACAAACCTAGCATCAGCAGTACTACTGCATACCTAAATCCGAGTGAAATGGAAGCCAGTGTATACTAACGTAGGCTCTACCAGGTAGATCTATGAACTAAGAAGGAGTTGGAATAAATCATCTTCCTAAGATCCCACATACTTAACTCTAAGGAGTCCAGGAATCTGATAAAGGCTCACAAGTCTCTCTTTTAATATTATCAAAGCCTTTAAAACAGTGCTTCTCAAACTTAAGCACTCACCAGAATCATCTGATTGAATCAAACAGATTGCTGAGCTTGCTTGATTGAATCAAACTGACACAGCAGATCTGAAGTGGGGTCTGTGAACACATTCCGAAGTGATGCTGAATAACATTCTGAAAACCTCTAACCTAAATGCAAGTCTTCATTCTTCAAAGATTATAAAACTTTACTTAACGCCTAATGTGAAATACGAACTTTTTCATAAAAGTTCATCATAACTTTTATGAAATTCATGTACTGTTAAAATCCTCAGGCTTCATATTACTTTCAAAGTAGTTAATGACAAACTAGTACATCTCAAAGTTCAGAGGCAACCCAAGCACCATCCCCTCCTTTGCTTGGAACTCTCCAAGGTTCTGACATCTTGCAAACTTAGCAGTTCTAAATGTTGTACCAACAGATCATACGAACATTAATTAAGTCAGAATTCTTGACTTTGCTTCTGAGATTTTTTACTGTTGTAAAACTTGACCAGAGACCTTACTTACACTTTCTTCCCAATGTACAAAAAAAGAAAATGAACCGCAAAGGCATCCAAGGCTACTTTCTACAAGATAACATAGTGATCCAAATCCATCCACCAGCTGATTTATTCTAAAAAGTGTTCGAGGTTTGTATTATACTCAAGATTATTAATTCCTGTAGTCTTTATGCTGATAGCCAACAAATTACATTCCTCTCCCACTTTGAAGAATTCACATTTCATATAAACGACAGGTATTACTGATAAAAATTGGTAGCAATGAGCTACTTTCATGGAACCACAGACCATGAAAATGAGTAAGGGGATATTTTGAAACTTTCAGGTAGATTTTCATCATTCAAGAGGGGAAAGAGCCTAATGATATTAGAGAGGACCTAGGGGATGTGACAGTTGATTTTTTAAAAAAAGTCAGGTGTCTCAAGATAATGATCCTTTTATTCTCTCTCAAATTATGCTTTTTCTTAGTCTTCTCTTATCTCTTCCATCAGATTCTTCCTCCCTTGTTTTCTAATAACTCAAGAGACAACTGGACAAGTAACAGTTCAGGACATGAGAATGCTAATGTAAACATATGAAAAGAACCTCAATCTCATTTATAAGAAATCCAAATTAAAACTACACTGAGAAATAAGAATAAAGTCTGTGTGTTAGGTAATACTGGATGAGAGGTATATATAAACACTTTGTACTACTATCACAACCTTTCTGTAAAAACTAAAATTTTTCCAAAATCAAAAGTTTATTAAAAAAAAAAATACTACATTGAGGTGCTAAAATCAGAAAATTCAAAAGCAGTCTTTTGACAAAGACATGGGAACATAAGCTCTTTCATACCTTGCTAGAAGACATCCAAAATAGTATTAACCCTTACACAGGGCAATTTGACAACTTCTGCAAAGAAAAGATATAATCATACCTTTATGAAATTCTTTATAGTCATCATCATTCACTAAATCACTAACTATAGTAACAGAGAACTGGAAACAATCCACGTTTCCTTCCATACGAAACTGGATAATTAACTGGCACATCTCAAACACAAAGGACAACTTATGCAGCAGCAAAAACGAGTGAGGACACACTACATGCTGCTGCTGCTGCTGCTAAGTCGCTTCAGTCGTGTCCGACTCTGTGTGACCCCACAGACAATAGCCCACCAGGCTCCGCCGTCCCTGGGATTCTCCAGGCAAGAACACTGGAGTGGGTTGCCATTTCCTTCTCCAATGTGTGAAAGTGAAAAGTGAAAGTGAAGTCGCTCAATCGTGTCCGACTCTTGGCGACCCCATGGACTGCAGCCTACCAGGCTCCTCCAGCCATGGGATTTTCCAGGCAAGAGGACTGGAGTGGGGTGCCATTGCCTTCTCCGGTCTACATGCTAATATAGGATAATTCCCAGACTACACTCGTATACACACAAACATACACACAACATATGCTACAGAGTACACATAGTATGCTAAATTTTGTGAAAGAAGGGGTATAAAAATATAATTTCCTATGTACGTGAATCTGTATTACAAACTCCTAAAAACTAGATAGCCTAATAAAAGTGGTTACTTATAAAGGGAAGGTGACTCAGAGTAGAGAGTAGATAGGGATGAGGTTGGTTTTGTCTATCTTTTATCTTGGAAACTTCTAAATGCATTATTTATATAAAATAAAAATCATGTTACTCCATGACTCTAAAAATAATGCTGTGTTCTAAGAAAATATTCTGGGTCAGTGAACCCTATGTACTGATATTTTCTCCAGATTCTTCAATTCAAACCTCTTATCTTTCTCATTCACTTTCAGTCAATCTTTCAACCAGTACAGTACATCAGCAAAAAAACTCACTCAAGACCTTTGGGTTCATACAGCATCTTGGCTTAATCAGTACAAACTAATCCTAAAATTATATGTAATAAATGACTAAGAACACACATTCTATTAATATCTATTAGTGTAAAATAATAAATAAGTCACAGAAAAAGAATATATGTCACTAGCCCACTAAATGGATAGGAACTTGAGAAATTAAATAGCAGTATTCTTATAAACAGACTTGTTGTTTAATGTTAGCAAAATATTAACAGGACTAGGAAATAAACTCAATATACAGAAGATATTAGAAAGATTTAAATTAGAAATATTAATATACCTGAAAAAAATCCAAATATATAAAATACGAGTTAGAAAGGAATAATTTCCTTTACAAAAAGAGATTCTTTAAAGAAAATTTCACCAAATATTCTTTTCAAAAATCATCCCTATGGTAGATATAAAATACCGTATTTTAAAATATAGATTTTAGATTTCAAAACATACCGTAATAACACAATAATCAAAACAATATGGTACTGACATAAAGACCAATGGAACAGAGAGCCAAGAAATAAACTGTCACGTAATATATGGAGAAAGGATAGTCTCTTCAACAAACGGTGTTGGGAAAACTAGAAATCCACATGCAAAAGATGAAGATGGATCCTTATCTTATATACAAATATCAACTTGAAACTCCCAGAAGAAACAAGAGGGAGAAAACTTTGTGACACTGGATTTGTCTATGATTTCTTGAATATGATACCAATAGCACAGGCTCCAAATGCAAAAAGAGACAAATGGGACTGCATCAAACTTAAAAAGTTCTGCACGGCAAAGAAAACAAGCAAAGGAAGAGTGAAAACACGGAGAAAATATCTGCAAACCGTGTATCTGATAAGGGGTTAACAACCAGAATATATAAACAACTTCAATAACTTAAACAAAAAAATAAATAACAGACTTTAAAAATGGGCAAAGGATATGAATAGACAATTCACCAAAAAAGATATACAAACAGCCAAAGAGCATACTAAAAGATGCTCAATATCACTAAACATTAGGGAAATACAAATCAAGATTATAAGAAGTCATCTTAGCCTCACTAGGATGGCCACTATTAAAATATAACAAAACACAAAAGAATTACACTTGGTATGAGAGTGAAAAAATTGGAACCCTTGTGCACTGTTGATACGATGGTAAAACAGGTGTTGCCACTGTAAAAAAAAAAAAAAAAGTTTCTCAAAAGTTACAAGTGGAACTACCATCTGATCCAGGAATCATCAGTTCAGTTCAGTCGCTCAGTCCTGTCCAACTCTTTGCAACCCCATGAACCACAGCACACCAGGCCTCCCTGTCCATCACCAACTCCTGGAGTTTACCCAAACTCATGTCCATTGAGTTGGTAATGCCATCCAACCATCCAACCATCTCATCCTCTGTCATCCCCTTTACCTCCTGCCCTCAATCTTTCCCAGCATCAGGGTTTTTCAAATGAGTCAGCTCTTTGCATCAAGTGGCCAAAGGACTGGAGTTTCAGCTTCAACATCAGTCCTTTCAATGAATACCCAGGACTGATCTCCTTGCAGTCCAAGGGACTCTGAAGAGTCCTCTCCAACACCACAGTTCAAAAGCATCAATGCTTTGGCACTCAGCTTTCTTTATAGTCCAACTGTCACATCCATACATGACTACTGGAAAAACCATAGCCTTGATGAGACAGACATTTGTTGACAAAGTAATGTCTCTGCTTTTTAATATGCTTCTAGGTTGGTCATAACTTTCCTTCCAAGGAGTGTCTTTTAATTTCATGGCTGCAGTCACCATCTGCAGTGATTTTGGAGCTCTAAAAAGCCACTGTTTCCCCATCTATATATGCCAGGAAGTGATGGGACCGGATGCCATGATCTTAGTTTTCTGAATACTGAGCTTTAAGCCAACTTTTTCACTCTCCTCTTTCACTTTCACCAAGAGGCTCTTTAGTTCTTCACTTTCTGCCATAAGGGTGGTGTCATCTGCATATCTGAGGTTATTGATATTTCTTGCAACAATCTTGATTCTAGCTTGTTCTTCTTCCAGCCCAGCATTTCTCATGATGTATTCTGCATATAAGTTAAATAAACAGGGTCACAATATACAGCCTTGACATATTCCTTTTCCTATTTGGAACCAGTCTGTTGTTCCATGTCCAGTTCTAATGCTGCTTCCGGACCTGCATACAGGTTTCTCAAGAGGTAGGTCTGGTATTCCCATCTCTTTCAGAATTTTCCACAGTTTATTGTAATCCACACAGTCAAAGGCTTTGGCACAGTCAATAAAGCAGAAATAGATGTTTTTCTGGAACTCTCTTGCTTTTTCGATAATCCAGCAGATGTTGGCAATTTTATCTCTGGTTCCTCTGCCTTTTCTAAAACCAGCTTGAACATCTGGAAGTTCTTGGTTCACAAAGCCTGGCTTGGAGAATTTTAAGCATTACTTTATTAGCGTGTGAGGTGAGTGCAACTGTGCAGTAGTTTGAGCATTTTTTGGCATTGCCTTTCTTTGGGATTGGAATGAAAACTGACCTTTTCCAGTCCTGTGGTCACTGCTGAGTTTTCCAAATTTGCTGAAGTACTGAGTGTAGCACTTTCACAGCATCATCTTTTAGATTTTGAAATACCTCAATTGGAATTCTGACACCTCCACTAGCTTTGTTCGTAGTGATGCTTCCTAAGGCCCACTTGACTTCACATTCCAGGATGTCTGGCTCTAGGTGAGTGATCACACCATCGTAATATCTGGGTCATGAAGATCTTTTTTGTACAGTTCTTCTGTGTATTCTTGCCACGTCTTCGTAATAACTTCTTCTTCTGTTAGGTCCATACCATTTCTGTCCTTTATCGAGCCCATCTTTTCATGAAATGTTTCCTTGGTATCTCTAATTTTCTTGAAGAGATCTCTAGTCTTTCCCATTCTGTTCTTTTCCTCTATTTCTTTGCACTGATCGCTGAGGAAGGCTTTCTTATCTCTCCTTGCTATTCTTTGGAACTCTGCAATCAGATGGGTATATCTTTCCTTTTCTCCTTTGCTTTTCGTTTCTCTTCTTTTCACAGATATTTGTAAGGCCTCCTCAGACGGCCATTTTGCCTTTTTGCATTTCTTTTTCTTGGGGATGGTCTTGATCCCTGTCTCCTGTACAAGTCACGAACCTCCGTCCATAGTTCATCAGGGATCCTGTCTGTCAGATCTAGTCCCTTAAATCTATTTCTCACTTCCAGCAATCATACTTCTGTGCAAATATTCAGAAGAACTAAAAATAGGATCTAGAAGGGATATGTGAACACCCATGTTCTCTGCAATGTTGTTTACAACAACCAAGATACAGAAACAACCTAAACGTCCATCAACAAATGGATGGATAAACTAACTGTGGTACATACATACAATGGAATATTATTCAGCCTTTAAAAAGAAGGAAGTCTTGTCATATGGTACAACATGGATGAACCTTGTGAACATTATCCTAAGTGAAATCAGTCAGTCACAAAAAGACAAAAACTACAGGATTCCACTTAAAGTAGACAAATTCATGGATACAACAAGTAGAATGGTGACTGTCAGGTACTAGGGTAGGGTGTAATAGGGAACTGTTTAGAATTTCAGTCATACAAAATAAAAAATCAGTAACAGACAGTTGAAAAATCCCCAAATACTTACAGATTAAACATTACTCTTACAAATATGGTCAAAGATGAGATATCAAGAAAAATTTTAAAATATTTTGAACTAAATGAAGATCTAACACCAAAATTTGTGGGACATAACAAAAACAGTGATAAAGGAAAATCTGCAACACTGAAATATAACAAGAAAGATAGAAAATCAACTCTTCTACCTGTGGCAGCTGGAAAGGAAGGAGCAAATTAAATCCAAAGTAATGGGGCTTCCCTGGTAGCTCAGAGGTTAAAGCGTCTGCCTCCAATGCGGGAGACCCGGGTTCGATCCCTGGGTCGGGAAGATCCCCTGGAGAAGGAGATGGTAACCCAATCCAGTGGAAGGCTACAGTCCACGGGGTCGCAAAGAGTCAGACACGACTGAGCGACTGAACGGAATGGAACGGAAGCAGAAGAAAAGATGTAGAATGAGAAATAGAGTAAAATCAATTAAAGTGAACACAGTAATAGAGGAAAATCAATAAAACCAAGAGCTTTTTTTTTTTAAAGGTCAATAAAATCAATAAGCTTCTAGCTAAACTCACTAAGAAAAAAGGAGAGAGAACATAATTACTAATGTCAGAAATTTAAAAATAGCAAACATCACTACTGAATCCATGGATATTAAAAGGATGGTCAAAGAACAATGAACAATTCTATGCCCACAAATCTGATAACCTTTATGAACTAGTACCTTAGAGATACAATCTGCCAAATTCACACAAGAAAAAAATATACACTATGAACAGGCCTGTATATATTAAAGAAACTGAATCAACAATTAATAATCTTCCAAAACTGAAAGCATCAAGCACAGGTGGGTTCACTGGTGAATTTTATCTAACATTTAAGGAAGAAATAGTATCAATTTGCCACATTTTTCAGAGGATAGAAGCGGAAGGAATTCTTCCTAATTCCTTCTATGAGGCCAGCATTACCCTAATACCAAACTCAGGTAAAGAAATCACAAAACTACAAACCAGTAGCACTCATGAACGTAGAAGCAAAAATCCTCAATAAAGTTGAATCTAACAAACTGAATCTAACAAGGAATGAAAAGAAATATACTCCAAGACCAAGTGGGATTTATCATAGGTGTGAAAAGTTAGAAAAGATCAATGAATGTCATCTATCACATCAACAAAGAAAAAATAAAAATTGTATCAACAGATGCAGAAAAACCATTTAACAAAATCCAACACCCATTCATGATAAAAACTGACAGCACACTAGGAATATAGGAAAATTTCCTCAACTTGATAAAGAACATCTACAAAAACCTTACAGCAAGCTTCATACTTCGTGGTATGAAACCAAGAGCTTTCCTCTCACCACTGCTTTTCAACACTGTACTGGAAACCCCAGCTAATACAGTAAGATGAAAAAAATAACTTTGCCCCCAGATGACAAGGTTGTCTACAGGTGTTAATATAGTCTATGAAAGAACTGACCAAAAACTCCTAGAACTAAGTGATTATAGCATGGTTGCAGAACACACAATTAATACACAAAATCAATCACTTTCCTATATACTGCAACAAGAAAGTGGAATTGGAAACCAAAAACACAAAACCACTTATATTAGCACCCCCGAAAAATGATACATTAGGATACAAATCTAACAAAATATGTAAAGTTCTACATGCGGAAAACAACAAAACTCTGGCGAAACATTATCAAAGAATTAAATAAATGAAAAGAGAGTCATGGTTATTGGAAGGAACCTATCAGTTTTTCCCAACTTGATCTAAAGGTTCAGTGAAATCTCAATGAAAATTACAGCTAGCCATTCTGTGTATCAATCAGTACTGACAAAGTGATTCTTAAGTTTATATGAAGCAAAAAAATTCAAAATAGTCAACATAATATTGAAGAATAAAGTCAAAGCACTGATTTCAAGATTTACTGTGAAGCCACACTAATTCAGACAGTGTGCTACTGACCAAAAAATAGACAAAAAGATCAGTGAAAGAAACTAGAGGGCCCAGAAATAGATCCATAT
This sequence comes from Moschus berezovskii, assembly GCF_049115385.1. Classification (NCBI taxonomy): domain Eukaryota; kingdom Metazoa; phylum Chordata; class Mammalia; order Artiodactyla; family Moschidae; genus Moschus; species Moschus berezovskii. The sequence continues at coordinate 90,650,331 of NC_142461.1, read as the reverse complement.
GAATCCAGTCAATTAACCTTTGACAAAAGAAGCAAAGACAATTGAAAGGAAAAAGAATAATCAGCACTGAGACAACTGGACATTCATATTTAAAATGATGAATCTAAGTACACATCTTACACCTTTCACAAAACTTAACTCAAAATGAACCACAGACCTAAACGTAAAAACACTGACCTATAAAACTACTAGAAAGTAACATAGGAGAAAACCTACATGATATCATATTTGGTGATGAGATCTTAGAAGTATCACCAAAAGCAAAATCCATGAAAGAAAAATAATTACACTGGAACTCTTGCTCTAGGAAAGGTACTATTAAAGGAATGAAAAGATAAGTCACAGACTGGGAGAAAATATTTTCAAAAGTCAGATCTGATAAAGTACTCAAAAATATATACAGAACACTTAAAATTCAACAATAAGAAAACAAAGAATCCAACTTTAAAATGAGTAAAGATACAGACACTTCACCCAGGAAGATATACAAAACGCAATTAATCATATAAAATTCAACAATAAGAAAACAAAGAATCCAACTTTAAAATGAGTAAAGATACAGACACTTCACCCAGGAAGATATACAAAACGCAATTAATCATATGAAAAGGTACTCAACATCCTAGGTTATTAGAGAATGAGATACCATTACATCCTATTAGAATGGTTAAATTCTAAAACTGACAATACCAAAAGCTGATGAGGATACAGAGCAACAGAAACTCTCCTTCACTGCTAGTAAAAATGAAAAATGAGAAATGAAATAGCCACTTTGGAAGTAGTCAGTGTGGCAGCTTCTTACAAAGCTAACACTGCCTTACTGTATAATCCAACAACTGTTCTCCTAGGTGTTTACCCAAAAGAGTTGAGAACTTAACGTCCACACAAAAAATGAAGACAGAGATTTTTCATAATTCTTTAAAATTGGATGCAACCAACATGTCCTTCAATAGGTAAATGAATAAACAAACACTGAATCATCCATATAACGGAATATTATTCAATAATTAAAAAGAGAATCTATCAAGTCAAAAAAACAGAACAACCTGAAATACAAATGGTAAGTGAAAGAAACCAGTCTGAAAAGCCCATGTCATGTGTAATTTCACTTAAGTTATAATTTGGAAAGCAAACTACAGAAACAGCAGAAAAATCAGTGGTTGCCAGGGACCTGAATGAATAGGTGAAAATACAGGGAGTTTTTATGGTAATTCAACTATTCTGTAGGATAATGTAATGATGGATCTATGATATGGATTTTTAAAAATTCATTAAAACTGTACAAAACAAACAGCAAATAGTAACAAGAACTACAGACTTTAGTTAATAAGGTACTGACTACAGCACTGTAACAGATGTACCATACTAATGCAAGATAGTAATAGGGGAAACAGTGTGTGTGTGTGTGTGTGTGTCGGGGAAATAGAGTGTGTGTGTATGTGTGTGTGTGTGCACGCACGTGCGCACACTCATAGGAGGTAGTACGTGGGAATTTGCTATACTACCTGCTCAATTTTCTGTAAATCTAAAAATTTTAAAAGATTATCAACCCAATAAAAATGTGTAAAGGACCTGAATGGACAAATGTCCAACAAAGATACACGAATAGCTAACAGATACTCAGCCTCACTAATTATTGCTGCTAAGTCACTTCAGTCGTGTCCGACTCTGTGCGACCCCATAGACAGCAGCCCACCAGGCTGCCCCGTCCCTGGGATTCTCCAGGCAAGAACACTGGAGTGGGTTGCCATTTCCTTTTCCAATGCATGAAAGTGAAAAGTGAAAGTGAAGTCACTTAGTCGTGTCCGACTCTTCGCGACCCCCTGGACCGCAGCCTACCAGGCTGCTCTATCCATGGGATTTTCCAGGCAAGAGGACTGGAGTGGGTTGCCATTGCCTTCTCTGTCACTAATTATTAGGGAAATGCAAATTAAAACCACAAGATGTCATCTCATGCCTGTCAGAATGACTAGCATCAGAAAGACAAGAGATAACAAATGTTGGTGAGTATGTGGAGCCCTTGTGCACTGTGGGTGGGAGTGCAAATTAATTCAACCACTTTGTGAAACAGTACGGAGTTTTCTCAAAAAATTAAAAATAGAACTACAATATGATTTAGCAACCCCACTTCTTGAAATATGGCCAAAGGCAATGAGAAAACTACATTAAGAGATATGATGTGGCCCCCCCCCCACCTACCCCTGCTGCCATGTTCATAGCAGCATTACTTACAATAGCCAAGACACAGAAACAACCTAAGTGCCCAACAGTAAGTGAATGAAGTTGTGGTACATATATATAATGGAATAATATTCAGCCATTAAAAAACAAGAAGTCCTGCCCATTTACGGGCATTATGCTAAGTGAACTGAGTCAGACAGACAAAGGCAAATACTTTATGATCTCACAAGTGGATAGAAAAAAATTTCTACCCCCTGCCATCCCAAACTCAAAGAACGAGAGATATTGTGGTTACTGGAGATGGGAGGTTGAGAGAGGGAGAAGTGGATGAAGGTAGTCAAAAGGTACAAACTCCCAGTTTTAAGTAGCTGCAGATGTAAGGCATAACATGATGACCATAGTTTTAACATAGCTAATATGTTACATATCAAAGTTGTTAAGAGAGTAAATCCTGAGTTCACATCACAGGAAAAAACTTTTTTATTCCTTTCCTTTTTCTGTATATCAAGTGATAAATGTTAACTAAATTCATTCTGGTAATCATTTCAAATCTGATGCTAGGAAAGACTAAAGGAAGGAGAAGGGGACAACAGAAGAGATGGTTGGATGTTATCACCGACTCTATGGACATGAGCTTGGGCAAACTCCAGGAGATGGTGAAGGACAGGGAAACTTGGCATGCTGCAGTCTATGGGGCCTCAAAGAGTCAAACAGGACTTAGCAAATGAACAAGAACAAGTCATTTCAAAAGACGTGTAGGGAAAATCATTATGCTGTACACCTTTAATTTATATAGTGCTGTATTTCAGTTACATCTCAAAAAAGCTGGAGAAAAAAAAAGCATGTATTCTGGAATCTGTCTGCCTGGTTCAAATTTTGGGTCCCCTACTTACAAGGTCTTTGAAGCATGCTCTTAAAACATTTTTTATGGCTAAGTAGTATTTCACTGTGTATGTATATACCACATCTTCTTTATCCATTCACCTGTTTAGGGACACTTAGGTTGCTTTCATATCTGGGCAGTTGTAACTAATACTGCTACGAAGAATAGGGTACATGTATTTTTTCGAATTAGTGTTGCTTTTTTCAGATATACACCCAGAAATGGAATTGTTGAAATAGTAGTTGTATTTTTAGTTTTTTGAGAAACCTCCATACTGTTCTCCACAATGGCTGTACCAAGGTACATCCCCACTCACAATGCACAAAGGTTCCTTTTTCTCAATATCCTTGGCAATGTTTTGTTTTTTTTTAAATGACAACCATTCTGACATGCCAGTTGGTCATCTGCATGTCCTCCTTGGAAAAATGTCTATTCAGTTCTGCCCATTTTTAAATCAGGTAGTTTTTTTGATGCTCAGTTACATAAGCTGTTTATATATGTTGGATATTAATTCCTTATCAGTCTTATCATTTGCAAACATTTTCTCCCGTTCAGTAGGTTGTCTTTTCATTTTGTCAATGGTTTCCTTTACTGTGTAAAAGCTTTTACATTCAATTAGGTCCCATTTGTTTTTCTTTCTTTTAGGAGATACATCCAAGAAAATATAGTTGCAATTCATGTCAAAGAGTGTTCTATGTTTTCCTCTAGGAGTTTTATACTATCCAGTCTTACATTTAATCCATTCTTAGTTTTGTTTAGTGTTAGAAAATGTTACAATTTCTTTCTAAGTATCTGTCCAATTTTCCAAGCACGACTTACTGAAGAGACTGTTTTTCCTCCATTCTTTCCTCCTTTGTTGCAAATTAATTGACCATAAGCAAGTGGGTTTATTTCTGGGCTCTCTATCTTGCTCCCCATTGATCTATGGCTGTTTTGTGCCAGTATCACACTGTTTTGATTACTCTAGCTTTATAGTATAGTCTGAAGCCAGGGAGCATGATTCCTATAATCCTCTGAAGATTGATTTGGCTATTTGGGATTTTCTGTATTTCCACACAAATTTTAAAAGTATTTGTTCTAGTTCTGTGAAAAATGCCTGTGGTATTTTTCATAAGTAGACATAAGAAAAGGCACACAAGCCCGGGGCATGCTCCTTATACTCAAGACTTCTGTTTCACCTCTCTATCCCAGACTGTCAAATGATTATACTGCTTTCCCAAATATCTGTCATTCAGTTCAGTTCAGTTCAGTTCAGTCGCTCAGTCGTGTCCGACTCTCCGCGACCCCATGAATCACAGCACGCCAGGCCTCCCTGTCCAACACCAACTCCCGGAGTACACTCAAACTCATGTCCACAGAGTCGGTGATGCCATCCAGCCATCTCATTCTCCGTCGTCCCCTTCTCCTCCCGCCCCCAACCTTTCCCAGCATCAGAGTCTTTTCCAGTGAGTCAACTCGTCGCATGAGGTGGCCAAAGTATTCGAGTTTCAGCTTTAATATCTGTCATTACTCATTATTTAATGTTTTCTAAGTTTTAGGGCTCCTCACCCTTTCCTGCATTAGTACTTACCCAGATACTATTCTACCATTTCAGAACTAGTGCCCACACTCACAGCTTTATCCAAAGATGAGAGGCTCAGCACAAGTATAGGCTTCCTCAGAGAAGACAGGTAGATCCTTAAAGACAGCTAGTCTGAATGAAGGTTGGCCTCATGGCCTGACCTTGCTCATTGCCCCCAGTATCTTTCTAACCACCTCAACCTGGAATCTAGCTTCACCCAGAACATGTTCTACACAAACCTGATATAATCCACTTCTGTACTTCTGGCATGGCTTTTCTGGTATTTAATTGTGTGATATCATTTCTGTTCAATCTGATTTCTTAACAGATATCCAGTTTAAAAAAATGGGCTTTTTAAAAAAGAAATGATGTTCCTATAATGTATCTTTTTCACCAAAAAGTTTTATTGTAGAAATAAAACAATGTTCTTCATTTGGGATCTTTTTCAACTCTTTCCAATCAAAACATATTTGCCCTACGAAGGCAAACAGTCAGTTATCATCATTTTTAATGAGGAGAACAGCAAAAAAACATTTCAAGGATAATGAGATTGACACTGGATGTTAGATCAGCATCTGTCTTACTCTTGTTGAAAACGTAGTAGAATAAACAATCCACATGATACTAAACAAGTGTAATTTTTCTTCTTTTCTAAGTAAAGATTTGACAATGATCAGCTTCACTGAACTGAGGAGTCAGTTTCAAGTGTACTAATGTGTACAGCAGTGTACACACACAGACAGGTACCTTCCCAGGATTTCAGATGTGGGCTTCAGACACAAACAGCAGAATTCAATTTCCTTTGAGTGGGTTCGTCTCCCTGCCTGGCAGATAACAAAGGGTGCTATCCCACCAATCCTTTCCCCTGGACTCTTCCAGCCAAGAAACAGGTGACATTCTACTTACCTGTGTTTGCGGGAGCAATACACTGAGAAGGCTAAGTAAACCTTCATTTCAAAACATGCGAAGGAGTCCTGATTCAAAGAAGCATTTAATTGAGTTCAAAACAGGACATAAGTTCAGAATACTTATGAAACAGTATCTCAAGTTCCTTTATGTTCTAAAATTCCGAGATACTGTAAAATATTACATTAAATGAAAAGGATAATGGGAAATCAAAATAAAGAATTTACTGCAATGTAAACAAAGTCATTTCCTTAAGAGGAAAAATTTGGGTCTTGAATTTAATAAGTTTTTAAACTCAATAAGGAATGAAAGAATTTTAACACTGGGTTAAGGTACTCAAAGTAAATCCATTATAACAGTAAGTAAACTGGAGGTAGCATTTTCTATGTATGTCACACAACTGACCAATATGTAGAATTAGCTGAAATGAGGAACAGTTTGAGTATCTTGAGTCATCACAGACTATATGTCACCAAATGCTTTCAACCTGGTCAAAATACCACAATGTGCTATGATTAAGTAAGTTCTCCAGAATACTAATACAGATTGCTAAGGAGAACTAGTACCAAAATGGACAGGAAAGAATAATCAGGTTTATCTCACATCCACACCACACTGGAGTCATTTCACTCCTAATCCTAGGCAGACACTTTTTGTCTTAAAATGACATAATGACATTGTTGGTGAATAACTGAGCTCAATTCTTGACTTGGATTCACACAGCAGGTCTCTCAGTTTTACTGTACATGTCAATAATTTTATTCTTATTAATTCTGTATACAATTTTGAGTCCTACAAGATCAGTGTCTCAAAAATGTCAAGATGTGTATGCTTTTACCTTCACCATTAATTCATGATTTATTTGGCAAAATATTTAACTTCATACCTAGCCATATGCTAGGTACTACAGTAGGCAGTAAAATTAAGAGGAAAAAAAAAGTCCCTTCTCTCAATGAGCCTTATAACCTGTGAAGCAACAGAGGGCAAACAATTACAACTACAGGTGGTTGATGCCACAATGAGGGTGTACACACAACAAGAGGGCTTGAGGTTAAACACTGTCAGGAACTCTGCTTAGAGGGGTTAGGAAGAGGCTCTTAAAGGTGGTCCTGGAGATGAGCCTTAGAGAATAAACTGTATTTTAACAATGGGACAAGAGAAGTAAAGGGCTATGTAAAGGCCTGGATGAGAAAATAAGGGATGAATCATAGAGCTAAAAGCATTTTTTATTGTAGCTGAAAGTGTGAAGAGTTAGAGGAACTGGTGTGCGGGGAGGTTGGGTGTGCAGTGTATTGAGACTGTAGTGTGGACTGTCTGGTGAATGAGACGCAGCATCTGTTCCCAAGAACTTACAGTTGAGAGGAGGAACAGACCATCAACAGTTCATTTCAATGACAGGCTGATGTCACGGTGTAAGAACACACGGCAGATCGTGACCAGACAGGCACAAAGGAGGGCCTTAAACATGACACAGGTAAGTTAAAAGTTTATCCTATAGGCAACAGTAAGTCTTGGAAACATTCTAAATGGGTACCAATCACAAAAGTGGCAAGGTGGATGACGGACTGTAAGGTACAAAGACTAAAGCAGAGCCACCAAGGAAGCCCAATAGTAGGCAAAAAGGCATGCAAATAATGAAATACACATGTGATGGAAAATCATATATACATTGAAAATGACAATAGAAGACTATATAAAAACCTGAGGAAACTAAAATATAAATAGAAAAGGCAGAAAAAAACTGTAGCACAATTTAGTATAGAATAGTATATATATAAAATATATATGGTAATAGACTCAAGGAGAAAAAAAGGAAGTAGCTGAAATAATTTTCTATTATTTTTATTCCATTTATTACAGCAATAGAATAAAATGAAATGGAGAAAAAACAACACAAGATTAATATTTATTATATCTATCTGAGTCTGACCCAGATGGGTTACATCCAATTTCAGGTTCTTGGTTGCCAAGAATGGGTTTTACAAATGGTCCTACTGTCCAGCTATACTGTTATTAAAATACAAAAAAAGGAGTGGGGATACGTTGGCTTGAAAAATGGTTAAAATTTCTATTATGAACAGCTACCTCATTCCTGATACAAAGACAGGGAAAATTCAACAAGCTAAGGGATTCAAAGACACAGAGAAAACAAATAACACAAATAATTTTTGCAAGTGTGTTTCTCTTGAATGCTTAGGGGAAGAGTCTCTGGAAAACGGTTTGACACCTAAGGGCTTTTAAGCCATTTAAAAACAACTAAACCAGTCAACAAACATGCCATTTTATTGAGCATCTATAAGCCATGCACTTGACTCTAAAGATACAAAAGGAAAATAAAACATAGTCCCTGCCCTGAAGGGGCTCACAATCTAAAAGGAGAGAAAGAATGGTTACAAATAATCACAATAAAGTATGGTGAGTCCTCTGATAGAGGTACATACAAGGTACTGAGATGAAGCAAAGGACAGGTAAAATGAGAAATCAGGGTTAAGCGGCAAAAGGGAGTTAGAAGATCTTAAGCTATAGAAAAGGAAAGAAGACTTGAACAGCACATGCAAGGAAACGTGAAATGTGAAACAAGGCAAATGTGGATAATTTTATTCCCTACAGTATAAAGTGGGAGGGAAAGAGCAACTGGAAATGAGGTTAAAAGGGGGAGCAGGTAACAAATCACAAAGGGCCTTGTATTCAAATCAGAGACTTTGGCTATTATTGCATTCTGTTAAATCTATAATGCCAGCAATTACAAGATGCACCATTACTTTATGAACTGCAAGAAAAAAAAAGAAAAAGCTTTATATTTAAATTTATATAATATTCCTACATAAAGCTTTATATCAAAGGGCAAAAACTTCAGCATAAGATAAATAAAACAGCCATACAGAAAGGAATAACATGGAACTATATTTCTCAAATTGCCCTTAGGTGGAAGGAAGGGGGAAGAAAATCTCTCCCTGAGAACTGAATTCCAAGCAGGTCCACAGCCTACTTGTGTGGTCTAAAAACAAACAAGTAAAACTAAAGCTACCAGTGTGGTCCAAAAGCAAACAAATAAAACAAAACAAGCAAAGACTTTAAGGTGGTTTCAGGTTGGTCCCCAGATGCCTGGCAAAACAAGCAGAAATTTTCTTTAGACAAACCATACTTTAATTGAGAAGAAAAGCAATTTAAGATGCAATCTTATTTCAAATATGACAAATGTACATCTTGAGAACTGATGAAAAACAGTAGATCTTACAGTCAGTATTAAATCTGGAGATGTTTTGAATTACCCTGACAACTTTTTAAAAATACCTATTGCTGCTGCTGCTGCTGCGTCACTTCAGTCGTGTCTGACTCTGTGTGAACCCATAGACAGAAGCCCACCAGGGTCCCCCGTCCCTGGGATTCTCCAGGCAAGAACACTAGAATGGGTCGCCATTTCCTTCTCCAATGTGTGAAAGTGAAAAGTGAAAGTGAAGTCGTTCAGTCGTGTCCAACCCTTAGCGACCCCACGGACTGCAGCCTACCAGGCTCCTCCATCATGGGATTTTCCAGGCAAGAGGACTGGAGTGTCTTGCCATTGCCTTGGCATACCTATTACCAGGCTGCAAACCAGAGATTCTCATACAGGTAGGCTTGAAGCAGAGCCTTCAACACTATTTTAACAAATGACTCAGTTTTGTGTTTTTTTCCAAATACAACCAGGCAAGATACTAAGACACTAGCATCTGTCTGCAAAATTAGTTGAAAACTGCTACTATAAAATAAAGAACACAGTACAATTTTAAGCCCAGGTCATAATCTGATCAGACAGACACTTCAGGAAGACCATTCTGGTGCCAGTGGACTTTGTGGAGAAGATAGATTAGAAGAGGGTAAGGATAATAGAAAAGTTAGGAGATTAGTGAAATAGTTTTAAGATCAGAGATGGTGATCATTTAAAAAATAACAATGGGGAGAAAAATAAGAGGATCAAAGGAGGAAGAATTAGAATTCCATAAAAATTACAAGAAGGTAGAGGTGTAGGATCTAATTCTAAAAAATTTAAGATTTGCCCCTAATCAGCATTATAGCCACTAGGCCTTGAAAAATAAACCTTATTTGAGTATGGTAATCCATTATACTTTATTGCTGTATAGTAAACGTATAAAAAAGTATAATATGCAAAAACTATATATAAAAAAGGTAATATATTATACCTTCTAGCTGTGTAATAAGGTTAAGTTCTGCAGAAAATCCTATACAACATAACCATCAATTGTTCCAAATGCAACTCACAGTCAAAATGATCTTGAAGTTCAGATGTAAGCACAGAGGAATTTTATTCTTTCATGTTTTACATTTCTATAAATCAGTGGGTATGAATTTAAAAATTAAAATTTCTTTGTGTAAGAAAGAAAGGATTTTTCACTGTTTGATAAATTTAAATTACAAACAGAAAACAATGAATTAACAAACTTACGCTGAATGTGAATGAACTGTTTTGGCTGTTTAAACTCTCCTTTGTACAAGCGATTGTAATAGTTGACGTTGCTCTCTGCCTCAGGAACCGGAATGACCATGCTCTCTTTTTTTTCTCTAAACACTTGCTGTGCTGAAATAGCTCGCTGTAAGTGATGTTCCTGGAAAAAGTAAAGCAGGCAATATGAGTTGTTTTAATAACGCCAATTCAATACAAATTTCTATTTAAAATTTACTTTAATAATTGCAAAGTACTTTAAGAATCAATTTAAAAATAGTAGTTCCTTTGCTACAGACCTTCAGAAAACATTGCCATTATTCTCCCTTAATACTTGTATACATACTGGTATCACCTTAAATGACTACAATTTTAATAAGCAGAATTTTTTTAAGAAAAATTATTCATAAAGTAGAATTTAACATCTCAGTTACAAGAAAACTGATCCCTTGTTTGCTCAAGTAAATGAGGTGCTTATCACCAATACCAGATAACACAAATAAAAGCAAATAACAGGAAAAGAATTTATACCAGATTCTAAGTATCTTCTGTGTTTATACACCTCAAACTTCAGAAGTACAAAATTCTCAATAACTCAGAGACAAGAGAAAATTATAATCAACAGACTATATTACTATCATGGCAAGAAGCATTTTTTAACGAAGATGAAAAATTAGTTCTTATAATATACATCCAGATTCTAGTAACTTCTCATTACCTCACCACTTAACAGTTACTTTCTCTCTGACCTACTATGAACAATTTCCAGCAAAGCACCTTTACTGTTTGGAAAGTAAACTAGGCCACGTCATTCCCCACAGGATCCCCTTCATATTTAAAGGTTAAAATCATTCAATGACTTACAAGACTTTATATCTCTCTGACCTTATCTCATACTTCTCTCCTCCCAGACTTTATTCTAGCCACACTGTCTTCTCTAAGGTTCCTAAATATCTAAATGGATTGCTTCTGAAATTCCTTCAAGTCTCATCTGGCTATGCTGCATTGTATAAATTAAGATTTATGTATCAGGAGCCATCTTTTCAACATTTTTCAGAGCACCTGATAGACACCAGACACTATTCCTGTCACTGAGAATTATGAATAAGTGAATGAGACAGACAGGCTTCGCCACTAAAGAACTTGGCTAGTGGAAGATAGATTATCTAAGTATACAATCACGTCTGAGCTTGACAAGCATGTCTCTTCACAATTAGTCAAACCACTCGTTCTGGGAGAACAGATAAAGATGTCCAAAGGAAGTAAAATACAAGCTAAGAGTTCTAGGATCAGTAGCAATTTAGCAAGGCAAAAGAGGAAAAGAAGAAACAATCCAGGCACAGGGAACAGAATATCCAAAATGGACTAGAGCCCAGAGACGTTCAAAAAAAGGCAAGCAGTTGAACAAAGGGACAGGACAGTGGGTGCTGGCTTAGATTTGAGAGTTTCTTCACCTTCAGAAAATGTTTTTCTTCATAGTGCAGAATCCCAAGCTGAAGCACCAAGTATACTTTTCATACAAATATTACTATCGATTTAGTTAAAATCTATTTGGAATAAAAACTTCTGAGTTGACTAAGAACTTTTGAGGGGATCAAACACACAAACAGCATCAAGAAACTAGGAAGCCAGGCCTTGACTGAGGCCAGCATTTTGTAGCATTAAATTAAGCCTGTATTTTCCTACTGAAAGTGAAAGTTGTTCAGTTGTGTCCAACTCTTTGTGACCCCATGAACTGTAACCCACCAGGCTCCTCTTGGCTGGGATTCTCCAGGCAAGAAGACTGGAATTCCCTTCTCCAGAGGATCTTTCCAACCCAGGATCAAACCTGGGTCTCTCACATTGCAGGTAGATTCTTTACCGTCTGAGCCACCTGGGAAGCTTTATTTTCCTATTACCTTAATGATATTTCACCTCTCCTGGTTAAAGAAAGTGATACAGTATGCAATGTCATCCTGCACTGATATAACATTGTATAGTTCTCAAAGTACACCCACAATCACATGCCCATTAGCTCCTCACAATCTTGGCACACAAGGGTAGATGTTACTTTCCGTTAATGGCACTCAAGAAACAAGTAACTAACTCTTAGCAAATAGTAATGATATACAAGAGAGAGAAATTTCAGGACTCTGATTCCAATGTTTCTTGATTATTCCATCCTTACTAGAAAAGTCTGATAAAGATTATAAAACAGGTTCTTATAATGCTAATAAATCTAGACACAGGTAGCAAAAAAAAGTGCACATTTTTTATTTGAAGAGATTCTTCTGATGTATATTTGACCTTGTCCTAAATACATTTTTAGGTATAATCTAATTTTTGAAATACATCTTTAATAGATTAAGATTTAACATTAATTTTACAAATGAAAAATTTAAAAACAGATCATGGATGACTCCCTTCTTAATGCAGCAGACAGATGCAGCCAGAAATTTAAGGAGCTAGACCATGACATACTCCCCCATTGAGAGACTAAATTTAGCTCTACAAATAAATTTTCAGCTACCATTTCCTTCCCCAGGTTATCAATCTATCTGTAAAAAAAAAAAAAAAAAAAATCAGAAAAAACAATGACAAGGCGTCTTGAGGACTAAGTTTCATATAATAGTTATAATCAGTGGCACACACACACAAAAGCCTGGAAGTAGGTATCAGAGTTTTGATTTATTATTGTATTGGAGGAAGGGGTTGACAAGAGTAATGCTGTTCTTGTTACATGCTGCATTATACATTGGTAATGTTACCTAATTTTTAAAAGCAACTAAAAACCAAGTACTACTTAATTTCCTTTATGAAAGCATGCCCTTGACCTACCAACTCTACAAATGGAATTCATCAGAAGGCAACCAACAAACGGGCAACACTGACTAAATGAAAATGCTCATCATAGCACTGTTTCTAACACCAAAAAAAAAGTCTAAATAGCAATAAATACATAATTAGTATATAAACTGTTATATCCATAAACTAGAACTCTTAGATAACAGTAGAAAACAACATAACACAGACCTCTAGTGACCTGAAGAAAAGCCTGGAAGAATACAGAATAGAACATTCCACAAAATGCGATTCCTTCTGTGTGCCCTTTTACAGTTTCAGAATTTTCTATACATTAATTTTCTATAGATACATCTCTATTACTTTCATAAACTAAAAAAAAAAAAAAAAGATATATACAGTTTTAGCATCTTAAATGAAGGAACTCTCCACCAAAAACACAAAATCACTTCTCATGGTTACTTTGACATTCTGAAATATCCTTTGTTCTATTCTGTCGCTCAGTCGTGTCCGACTCTTTGCGACCCCATGGACTGTAGCCTATGGACCAGGCTCTTCCATCCATGGGATTCTCCAGGCAAGAATACTGGAGTGGGTTACCATTTAACACCTATCATATTACACACCTAAACATTTTTGTGTTGTCCTAGAAATATTTTGTTGTTGTTGAGTCACTAAGTCGTGTCCTACTCTTTGAGATCCCATGAATTGCAACATACCAGACTCTTCTGTCTCCTACACTGTCTCCCAGGGCTTGCTCAAATTCAAGTCCATTGAGTCATTGATCCTATCTAACATCTCATCCACTGCTGCCCCCTTCTCCTTTTGCCTTCAATCCTTCCCAGCATTAGGGTCTTTTTCCAATAAGTCAGCTCTTCATATCAGGTGCCCAAAGCATTGAAGCTTCAGCATCAGTCCTTCCAATGAATATTCAGGGCTGATTTCTTTTAGGATCGACTGGTTGGATCTTCTTGAAGTTCAAGGAACTCTCAAGAGTCTTCTCCAGCACAAAATGAAAGCATCAATTATTAAGAAAAATATAAAGTATATAATTTTTCTACACTTTATACTCTTCCTAGTAACACATGAGATTATATGGTAAGCTATTAAACACAAACTAAGAGATGCTAAATAATTAATGACTTCTAGTCATGTATAATGGCAACCCACTCCAGTGTTCTTGCCTGGAGAATCCAGGGACGGGGGAGCCTGGTGGGCTTCCGTCTATGGGGTCACAAAGAGTCGGACACGACTGAAGTGACATAGCAGCAGCAGCAGCAGCAGTCATGTATAAGTACCAAGCACAATTCCACAAGGTACAAGGTAGAAATATTTTTTCTTCTGGAGATGAGTAAACTAAAACTGTGATTTCTACGACAGAAATTAGCAGGACTGAAATTTGAATCATTGTTTGTATGTCTCTCTTCCATCTTGCCAAGCTCATGCCCCAATATGCAGGCTAGGTTTCAGAATCCATCAAATTAGGCTGCACACAAAGTTAAACATTCATTGATATTTTAAAAAATTGCATCCAAAATTTCCAACTAAAGATAGCTGATTGAACAACTACAATTATCTACTCTATCTCACTGTAATTATAAACTTACTAGTAAAGGACTAAAAAACTTAAGCCACAATGACAAACTGAATTACAGATGAACCATCAGCACAAAACAGAGTGTAGCAAGATTCTTGGAGATCAAAATCAAAAGAGGAAGTTTCAAAGACTTACAGAGAAGAAAAAAAATTTAAAAACTGAGCCCATCTCACTTGCCCTGCAGAAAACAAAATTATGGGGATTGTGAAACACTAGCTAGAAACAGCCAGAATGAGACAAGCTATTCTTTGCCTACTCCTCAAAAGCATATCATTCCACACAGCTTACACAGACAGAAGAGGGCACTACTAAACTAAGGATGCTGTGACCTACCCCAAATATACAAAAAACTAAGATCGGAGGAGGACGCAAAGGACTCAGGAAAAAAATGGAAAGAGCTGATTGAACATAAAAAGAAAGAAAAAGACAATTATCTCAGAGATGAAAACTAAAATTATGAGAAGCCTAGTGTAAAACATACTCAAAGACTTAAGTGTGCTTTATATAGGATGTCAAATAACCAAGTGAATAGAAATAGTGAAGAAAGAAGTAAAACGAGAAGAAAGATGACAGAATATAAAAATAGGCAAAGAAGAAACGACAATTATATAAGTGGAGTCCTTGAAGAAAAAAGCAAAAAAGAGAAAATGCAATAGAACTAGTATTTAAGATAAAATATATGAATCTACTTATCAAAAAGAGCCCAAGAGGGAGCAAGATGGCACACAAGAACTAGCATCACCAGACAGGATCTGATACTGCTTTGGGCAATCAGGAGAAAACATTCAGTTCACAGCTTCTTCCT
This sequence comes from Moschus berezovskii, assembly GCF_049115385.1. NCBI lineage: Eukaryota > Metazoa > Chordata > Mammalia > Artiodactyla > Moschidae > Moschus > Moschus berezovskii. Next base: position 90,635,176 of record NC_142461.1, on the reverse strand, counting down.
TGGGAGGGAAACAGAAGAGTGGAATGTGTGTCTAAAATTTCAGCTTTTGGGGGAGTTGCCCCGGGGACTATATTCTGTCTCACTTAACTCAGAAGGCTAACTGAGCCAGCATTCTTTGGATTTCTAGGCTCTGTGGAGAACAAAAAAGAACTTAAGAGGCTTGTTGCAACATCAGAAAACTCGCAGTAACACTGACAAACACCAGAGGGAGCAAAAGATTACAATGAGCTCCTAACAGAAAATCCGGGGAACCCCTCTAACTGGGAAATAATGTGAACGTGCCCAGGGAAGATGCATCTCCAGAAAAGGTTTGAGGGCTTCCAGACTCCGTACCTGGGTTGATTGCTAAAGCTCTTACCCTGTATGAAGCCAATTCATAAAGACTAAGAGTTACGGTTACTTCTTCAAATACACAAATTATAACAACAGAAAAAAACAAGGTGCATGAAAACACGAGGTAGGGGGCAACTGGACAATCAAAAAAACAAAATAAATCTCCAGAAACAAATAAGAGATTGGTGATTATCTGACAATAAAAGTTTAAAATAATATTAATAAAGTTCAATGCACTAAAAGAACACAGACGAACAAAATCAGGGAAAATAATGCATGAACAAAATGCAAATATCAAGAAAGAGATGGAAAACATTAAAAAAAAAAACCACACACAGAAAACACTGAAGAAAAAAAAAAACAAATGGAAAATCTGGACCTGAAGATTGCAATAAATGAATTGGGGGAAAAAAAATCAACCTAGGGGCTCAACAGCACACTTGATTAAGCAGGAGAATTAGTGGACTGAAAGAGAAAGAAATGAATGAATAAAACCTAAGAAACTGATGACACCACCAACAGATCAAGATATACATATGGAAGCCCTAAAAGGAGGAAAAAGGAGCAGAAAGTTTATAGGAAGAAACAAATGGTCCCAAATTTACCAAATCCAAAACGCTCAAAAGAAGAAAACTAGGATGAACTCAAAAGTCTACACTAAGTCATACAACCAAAGGGTCAAAAGTTAAAGACAGTGAGAGTCCAGAAAGCAGCAAAAGAAAAAGCAAATCATCAGTTACAAGGGAGCATCCACAGGATGATCAGCAGTTACTCATCAAAAACATTGCAGGCCTTGGACTTCCCTAGTGGTAGAGCGGTTAAGAATCTGCCTGCCAACGTAGGGGACACAGGTTCCATCCCTGGCCTGGGAAGACTCCCCATGCTGCGGGGCAACTAAGTCCCTGGTCACAACTACTGAGTCCACACACACCGCAACTACTGAAGCCCACATACGCTTGAGCCTGTGTGAAGAAACTACTGAGACTACTCACCACAACTACTGAAGCCTGGTGCTCTATAACAAGAGAAGCCACGGTAAAAAGTAGTCTGCACGCTGCAACTAGATTGCAGCCCCCGCTCATCACAACCAGAGAAAGCCTGAGCACATCAACAAAGACTCAGTGCACCCAAAACTAACGAATTTTTAAAATTTAGAAGGAGAAACATTATAAGCCAGAAAGTAGTGGAAGCAAACAAAAAATCTGCCGACCACAATACTATATCTGGAAAAACTGCTGCTCAAAACTTAAAGAAATAAAGACCTAACAAGATAAACACAGGCTGAAAGATTTAATCACCAGTGAATCTGTCTTTTATAAGAATTGCTAGAAAGAGTCCTTCAAGTTGAAGCAAAAACACTAATTAGACAGTACACAGAACCACTGAAACATAGAAAATTCTCCAGTAAAACTAAATACATAAACAATACAGAATCTTGTAACACTGTAATGGTAATGCATAAGTCACTTTTAATTCTGGTATAGAAGTTAAAAGATAAAAACAATTAAATATAAAACTATGTCAATGGACACACCATTTCAAGTACCTTTTACAACCACTATCTTTTCCAATTAAACTAGAAATCAACAGGAAAAAAAAACTTGGAGAATTTAAATATGTAGAAACCGAACATATTTTTTAACAATCAATGGGTCAAAAGAAAAAAATGAAAGAAATTTAGAAAACAGACAAATGAAAACACAATACAACAAAAACTTAGGGATGCAGCAAAAACAATATTAAGAAAGAAGGTTATAGCAATAAATTCCTACCTACATTAAAAAAGAATAGATCTGAAGTCAACAACCTAACTTTACACCTCAAGGAACTAAGAATACAACAAATTCCAAAGTTAGCTGAAGGAAGGAAATAATAAATTAGACTGGAGTAGAAATAAATGAAAATGAGAACAGAGAAATTTTTTTAAAAATACCAACAAAACTAAAAGTTCTTTGAAGAGATCAACAAAATTGACAAACCCTTACTTAGCTACATGATGGAGAAGGAAATGACAACCCACTCCAGTATTCCTGCCTGGAAAATGCCATGGATGGAGAAGCCTGGTAGGCTACAGTTCATGGGGTCGCAAAGAGTTGGACACAACTGAGCAACTTCATTTTCACTTTAGCTACATGAACTAAGAAAAACTCAAGTACCAAAAATCAGAAACTCAGAGAAGACACATTAAAACTGATGCCCCTGGGGGCGGGGAGAGGGTGATCAATCATAAGAGATTACTATTAACAATTATACAACAAATTAACTAATCTAGAAGAAATATAAATTTCTTAAAATATACAATCTACAAATCTAAATCATAAAAGAATTAAAAACATGAACTACAAAAAAGATACTGAATCTACTGAATCATTAAACAAACAACTTTCAACAAAGAAAAGCTCATCACCAGATGGCTTCACTACTAGAGAATTCTACAAACATTTAAAGACTTCAGTCCTTCTTAAAAATCTAAAAAAATACTGAAGAGAGGAGAAAACTTTCAAACTCACGAGTCCAGTATTATCCTGAAACGCAGACAGATACTACTTGGGGGGGTGGAATATGCAAGTGGGTAAAGGCAGTCAGTAGGTACAAAATTCCAGTTATAAGTTTAATAGGTCCTGAGAGTGTAATGTACAGATTGGTGACTACAGTTAATAATACAGGACTATATATATGAAAGTTGCTAGGAGAGTACATCTTAAAGTCCTCTTCACAAGGGAAAAAAAAATTTGTACTATGTGAGGTGACAGATGTTAACTAAACCTACTGTGGTAATCATTTTACAACAAACACATATATCAAATCATTATGCTGTACACTTTATTACAATGTTATATGTCAATTTTATCTCAATAAAACTGGAAGGGGGAAGGCAGAGGGACACTAAAAGTAAAACAAAACAAAAAAACCACAAAAAACCCTACAGACCAATATTGCTGATGAATAACAATGCAGAAGTCCTCTACAAAATACTAGTAAACCAAATTCAACAACACATGAAGATGATTATACATCTTGACCAAGTGGGATTTATTTCTGGAATGCAAGAATGCTCAATGTATGAAAATTGGTATGTTTGAAGGACAAAAATCACATGATTATTTCAACTGACACGCTGAAAAAAATCCAAACTCTTTCATGATACTAACACTCAAGAAAAGGAACAGAAGGAAATCGTCTCAAGCCCACAAATAACAATATACTCAATGGTGAAAAACTGAAAGCTGTTTCTTTAAGATCAGGAACAAAACAAGCAGGCCTGCTTTTGCCAGTTATATTCAACACAGTACTGAAGTATTTGGAAGAGCAATTATCAAGAAAAAGAAATACCAAATTGGAAAGGAAGAAGTAAAAATATCTCTGCTCACAGATAATATGATCTTTTATGTGTTGTTCAGTTGCTAAGTTGTGTCCAACTCTTTGCGAACCTGTAGACTGCAGCATGTCAGGATTCCCTGTCCTTCACCATCTCCCGGCGCTTGCTCAAACTCATGTCCACTGAGTCAGTACATCATTCTGAAGATTGCTGCCACTGTTCAGTCACTCAGTCATGTTCGACTCTTTGTGACTCCCACGACTGCAGCACGCTGGGCTTCCCTGTCCTTCACTATCTCCCTGAGTTTGCTCAAACTCATATCCACTGAGTCAGCGATGCCATCCAACTAACTCATCCTCTGTTGCCCTCTTCTCCTTCTGCTCTCAGTCTTTCCCAGCATAATGGTCTTTTCCAATAAGTTGGCTCTTCACATCAGGTGGCCAAAGAACTGGAGCTTCAGCTTCAACATCAATCCATCCAATGAACATGCAGGGGTTGATTTCCTTTAGTATTGACTGGTTTGATCTCCTTGCAGTGTTATTTACAATAACCAAGTGGTAGAAGCAACCCAAGTGTTTATTGACAGATGAATGCATAAACAAAATGTGGTACATTCATATGATGAAATATTAGTCAGTCTTAAAAAGGAAGACAATTCTGACACATGCTACAACATGCGTGAATCTTGAGGATATTATAAGTGAAATAAGCTAGTTACAAAAGCACAAATACTACACTGCTTATATGAGGTCTAAATAAAGTAGTCCAATTCTTAGAAAGAGTGGCTGTTGTCAGGGGCTGGGGGACGAGAAAAAGGAAGCTGTTGTTCAATGAGTATAGAGTTTCAGTTTTCCAAGAAAAGTGCTAGATATGTTATGTAACACTATGCATGCAGCTAACACTACTCTACACCTAAATATGATCAAGGTATTACACTTTAAAACACTCACCAAATACCTGGCAAAAGTAATACAGAACAAAAGACTCTGGCATATATTTGAATAAAACTATTTCAAAAATAATGAAAAAACCCTCAAACAATAGTTAACATACAACTTAAACGACCAAAAGAATCAGATGACTATCAGACTTTAAAATTAACATATAAAGCAAAGAATCAATAAGGCAGCATTTCCAGAAACCTCAATGAACATAAAGTATGAATCATAGATTTTACGTCCAGCTAAGTTATCTTTCAAGTATCAAAGCTACACAAAGTACTCAGGGACTTTAATAAGTGACTTAAGAAATCTACTAGAATAGCACTGTTCAGAATATAATGGGAACTATGGGGTCGCGGAGAGTCAGACACGACTGAGCGACTGAACTGAACATAAGTGAGCCACACATTTAAATCTTCCAGTAGTCACAGTAAAAAAGAGTAGAAACAGGATGAAATTAATTTTAATATCTTATTTAAGTCAATATAAATATCCAAAAATTATCACTTCAACATGGAATCAATATAAAAAGGTATAGAGATATTTTACGTTTCTTTCATACCAAGCCTATAAAACCTGTATGTAACACATGTGTTTTACATGTATAGAACATCTCAGTTCAGCCATATTTCAAATGCTCAACAGCCACAAATGACTAGTATAGGCCATCTTCATCTTGGGTTCATCTAACCAAGATATCAACGGAAAACTTCAGCAAACTTATATACATACACACACACACACACACTTATATTCATGTATCTCAAAGATGGGAAAAAGGCTAGAGGATTAATGTACAAACATTTGCACACTAAAGTGGAAATAATGCAACTAAAAATGGGAGAAGGAAAAAAATATTGGAGCAAAATTTTAACAACTAGCCAATATAACATAATACAAAAAATTAAATGTTATGAAAGAGTTGAGATCAAACATATTCAGCCATATCAATAAATATGAATGGACTTATAACATCTATGAAAACAAAAAGAGTTCAATTTGTCTCATAACTCTAAACTCAATTATATTCTTATACAAGAAATATCCTATCCGTCATCACCCCAAAAGGTGGTCAGAAAGAATAAAAGGAATGGATATAAAGTTTATAGGTGATAGAAGACAGTAAGAAAGACAAAGCCATCCTAGCATCAGACAAGTAGAATTCAAGCCAAAGGGTATTAAGCATGACCCAAAATCCATAATTCATAACAAAGATTTTTATTTCTTTACACATTTATGAATATCGATGTATCAATAATAATTTATGATCAAATAATCACTTTATGAAGCAAAAGCTACAAATAGGGAAGGACTGATAAATAATAATAAGGACTGACTAATAATAACTTTAAAAGACCACTCAGCACAAGGCAAATCAAGTGGTCAAAAAGCAAGCAAGGATCTAAGCAACCAAATAAGGCAAATCTTACAGTTATTGTCAAACTTTACACCCAATGCCCCTTAATCTGAAGTCTTCAAGAAATTCCACAAAATTGATCATATATTAGCTAAGACTTACAAAGAATAGGTTATTATGGATGGAGTAGAAGGGATAAGAAGAGAGAGACATTTCTCTGAGGATATAATCTTTAACAGTTCTGAATTTTAGAATCCTGTTAATGTTTCACATTTTCTAAAACTAATAAAAATTAATGATGATGCAAAGAGAACCCAAGTTAGAACTCAAAAAGAAATAACAAATAAACTTCACTTACTAAAAATGAATATTCATGTCTACAATAAAGTGGACTGGGAAAGAATGGAATTTAAGTTCCTTTCAAAAATAATGATTTAAAGCTCACTGGTAAAATTTAGACCATATATACTTCAAAGGATTGTTGTAATGATTATATAAGTTAGTAAGGTGTTCAGAATAGTCCATGGCACACTGTCAAGGCTACAAGTTTCTGATTTTTATTACAATATACCACTAGGGTGCAATAATCAAAATAGTGAAATTCTAAGAACAAAATTTAAAAAATCGAAATTTTGACAATTCAAAACCTTTTCTCAACACCCAAGAAAAAGATGTCCTCAATCTGAATAAAGGGCAGGCAGTACAGTGGAAAACCTACAGATAGCATCATACTTAACGGTCAAAGACTGAATTCTTTTCCCCTAAGATCAAAAACAAGCCCCCAAAAGTCTATTTTCCCTGAGTTTCTAGTCAATACAGTGAGGAAAGAAAAAGAAATGGCATGTATATTGAGAGGAAAAAAAAAGTAACTTTGTACATGACACGGTCATGAAGAGAGAATCCGACGGTATCGCAACAGAGTTACTAAAACTAAAAAATCGTGGACTGCAAGTCAATATTTGTAACTCAATTGTATTTCTATTATGTTAGCAACTGAAAATGAAAATAAAAAGCTATTACCATTTAAAAGAGCATTAAACCACTAAATATTTAGGGACAGTAAATATGCCTATGCAAAACTTGCTTGTCAACATAAACAGAATTACAGTATGTTCATGAATTGGAAAGTTCAATACTATTCAAAAAATTTACTAGTGTAAATTTCCCTCAAAACCGATTCACAGAGATATAATAATAATCAACCAAAATCCCAACAGGCTTTTTTAACAGAAATGGACAAGCTGATTTCAAAATTCATATGGAAAGGCAAAAGAAATGCAAAAATAATCTTGAAAAAAATCTGAAGATCTGATTACAAGCCACATAACAAAATATACAGCTATATTATTCAAAATCACATGTTATCAGCGTAAGAATGAACATATAAAGCAATGGAAAAGAAGGAAGTCTAAACACAGATCCCCACACACACACACACGTAATGAATTTTTGGACAAAGGTGACAAATTAATGGGGGAACTGAATGGGGATAAGGAAAGTCTTGTCAACAAATTGTCTGGATGTCAGTTTGGGAAAAAATAACCCATACTGCTATCTCAAATTATACACAAAAATTTATCCAAAGATAGGTCACAGACCGAAACACAAAGTCTAAACTTGTAAAATACCTACGAGAACATATAAGAAACCCTTAGTGACCCTGGGTTTGGCAAAGATTTCTTAGGACATAAAACAGAACAAATTATATATGAAAGAACTGATAACTGGACTTCCTCAAAATTAAAAAATTGTGCTATTCAAAATACATTCTTAAGAAAATGAAAAGACAAGCCAGACTGGAGGAAAAATTATTCACAGTAAGTATGTGAGAGGCCTTGTATGCAGAACATATAAAGAATTCTTATAACTCAATAACAAGAAAACAACTCTATTGTTTTGTGGCAGATTTTTGTGAGGCATGTGTGATCTTAGTTTCCCAACCAGGGAGACCAGGCTCCTGCATTAGGAGCACGGAGTCTTAACTACTTGACTGCCAAGGAAGTCCTGAAAACAACCCTATTTTTAAAGAAAATGAACCGATACTTTAAAGAGATATTTCAAAAAATAAGATGCAGGAATGACCAATAAGCACTTGAAAAGATGTTCAACATCCGTGTACCAAGAAAATGCAAAATAAAATCACAGTTTTGACTACATACTCACAAAGTGACTAAAATTAAGAAACTGATAATAATATCAACTGCTGGTGGGAGCGTCAAATGGTTTCACCACTTTGTAAACTGTTGGGGAGTTTCTTATAAAAATACACTTAGCACATGACCCAGCAATCTAACTTTTAAGTGTACACCTGAAAAGTGAGATGCATGCCCACAATTCCTTGGCAGGTTGATAAGAAGTCTGGGGTCCCCAAGAAGGAAAAAAGGGTCTCGGGGTCTCGACGAGGAGATAAGGGTCTGAAATTCTCAAGGAGGAGCAAAGGACAAACATCTTTTTTTTTTTCTCTACATTCCTTAGTCTTAGTCACAAAACGTTTTTTACTTTAAGCCTGGAACTGATGATTACACAACAAACAACTCAGTTTAAACTCAGTATTAAGGATTATGTATGTGGCTTCCCTTGTAGCTCAGTTGGTAAAGAATCCACCTGCAATGGGTCTGGAAGATCCCCTGGGGAAGGAAATGGCAACACACTCCAGTATTCTTGCCTGGAGAATCCCATGGACAGAGGAGCCTGGCAGGCTACAGTCCATGGGGTCACAAGAGTTGGACACGACTTAGAGACTAAACCACCACCGAAGATTATATAACAATAATGTATCCTGCTTGACTGCAGATGGTGACTGCAGCAATGAAATTAAAAGATGCTTGCTCCTTGGAAGAAAACTTATGACCAACCTAGACAGCATAATAAAAAGCAGAGACATGACTTTGCCAACAAAGGTCCGTCTAGTGAAAGCTATGTTTTTTCCAGTAGTCATGTATGGCTGTGAGAGTTGGACTGTGAAGAAAGCTGTTCTAATGAGGTGGATGAAACTAGAGCCTATTATACAGAGTGAAGTAAGCCAGAAAGAAAAACACCAATACAATATACTAATGCATATATATGGAATTTAGAAAGATGCAAATGATAACCCTGTATACGAGACAGCAAAAGAGACACAGATGTATAGAACAGTCTTTGGGACTCTGTGGGAGAGGGTGAGGGTGGGATGGTTTGGGAGAATGGCACTGAAACATGCATATTATCATATGTGAAACGAATCACCAGTTCAGGGTCGATGCATGTTACAGGATGCTCGGGGCTGGTATGCGGGGATGACCCAGAGGGAGGATAAGGGGAGGAGGGAGGTGGGAGGGGGATTCAGGAGGGGGAACTCATGTACACCCAGGGCGGATTCATGTCAATATATGGCAAAACCAACCAATATAATATTGTAAAATAATTAGCCTCCAATAAAAATTAAAAAAAAAAAAAAAGGGAAAAGAGAAAAAAAAAAGCTGAGCACCGAGGAATTGATGCTTTTGAACTGTGGTGTTGGAGAAGACTCCTGAGAGTCCCTTGGACTGCAAGGAGATCCAACCAGTCCATCCTAAAGGAAATCAGTCCTGAATATTCATTGGGAGGACTGATCCTGAAGCTCGAACTCCAATACTTTGGCCACCTGATGCAAAGAACTGACTCATTAGAAAAGACCCTGATGCTGGGAAAGATTGAAGGCAAGAGGAGAAGGGGACGACAGAGGATGAGATGGTTGGATGGCTTCACTGACTCGATGGACAAAGGTTTGAGCAAGCTCCAGAGGTTGGTGACGGACAGGGAAGCCTGGCATGCTGGAGTACACTGGGTTGCAAAGAGTCGGACATGACTGAGAGACTGAACTGAACTGATCCTGCTTGAAGACAGTTTCTCCTTCCTGAAAACCTTCAGCTAATCCTATTATCTTAAAATATAAATTATGGGAGTGGGTCTAGTAATAACTTTACAACCTTGAGACGGTCTTTCAACTTATTGCAATAACTAATTAAAAAAGTATATAGCTCCCTTGCTTAGACTAGCGAGGGGGGCACTCTCTGTCCCCCTTCTGATGTCTGTGTCAGAAGCTTTCTCTGTCCCTTTTCTTACTTTAATAAAACTCTGCTTACACAAAAGCTCTTGAGTGATCAAGCCAGGTCCCTGGTCCCAAGGCTAAATCATCTTATTCATCACGAATCCAATATTGTTCACCGTAAGCTATCATCTTAGGGGCTCATCCGCGATCTTCAGGACAAGGTAAGAACACTCAGAGCTCTAGTTTCTCTGCTTTCTCAGTACACACATTTTCTGCTTTACTTTACTAACTCTATGGTATGCTTGTGTGAATGAATGACATGCCTTGCAAGAAGCAAGTGATGAGCCCTGCTCTGCGGTTTTACGGTGCCTTGTAATGACTGAAGGCAGCTCCAAAAAGGGGAACCTTGTCAGGGGTTTATACCGACCTGCCAATGCCAAGAGACACCCAAGGTCCCTGCTAGTGGAGCGACCAGAGATGGGCAAAGCATGTGGACCGAACTTTCCTTTCTCAGTCACCTTTTCCTGGTCCCTTTGACCTTCTGTAATTGCATGGGGAATTAGAATTACTAACTTAATCTGTCAGATCATAGACTTTAAAGTGAATTGTGATCCATGCTATTTACTTTTACTTAGACCCCAAGTATGGAAGTGCCTAGCCTTGCTAGGAGCCGGAAGTTACAAGAGCACATTTGGGAGAGAGGCAGAGTTCTAGCTCCAGGAATGTCTCTCAGGCTAGAGGTCACTCTCTTGGCTGCCTGCCTCAGGGGCCACCAACCTGAAAGTGAGTCTCTGTCATGGCTGTGCCTCTGATCTATGTGGACAGAAGCACTGCTGGTGACCATGAGATTTTTGAGGACACAGATGGGGAACTGCAGGATCTGGTCAGTCTGGAAGTGCAATGGGCTTCTTCACTTGGTAGTGCTGTTAATGGATCAGAGGAGGCTCTCTGGTAGCTTTTGTCTCAGTTCAGTTCAGTTCAGTCGCTCAGTCGTGTCCGACTCTCTGCGACCCCATGAATCACAGCACACCAGGCCTCCCTATCCATCACCAACTCCCAGAGTTCACCCAAACTCATGTCCATCGAGTCGGTGATGCCATCCAGCCATCTCATTCTCTGTCGTCCCCATCTCCTCCCACCCCCAATCCTTGCTAGCATCAGACTCTTTTCCAGTGAGTCAACTCGTCGCATGAGGTAGCCAAAGTATTGGAGTTTCAGCTTTAGCATCGGTCCTTCCAAACTTCTTATATATTCTTTTTGTGGAATCTGTGGAAATGAACTGGAAGGATTGGTCCTAGTAGCTTGAGAACAAAAATCACTTCTTCCCGCTGGCCAACCCTTTTGCTATTACATATATTGGAGTGGTGACACTCAGAAGGGACATCTTGGTTGTCATTTATCCCTTTATGATTCACCATTTCTACTGAGGTCAGGACTATACTCAGGAATGTGCACAGGCACACGTAAGATGGATGCTTCCCCTAGCAGTCCTGGCTTGGGAAACATTCTGGGAAAACTGCTCCACCCCGGGTGGCATCAGAAGAAAAGGGCAAATCAAAGACAGGTCTTAGTATAGAACTAAGTCAATTTGAAAAGCCATCAGGTCTACCCCCGGTATATCTCCACCCTGCCTCGGTTGTAGAACCAGGAGAGACAAGTTCGGTGCCTGTGTCGGTAAGGGACAGACTAAGTCCGAAAGCTTTGGTGGAAAGTCTGTCTACACCCCCATCTAGAGCAGGGAGGAATGCCTCTGGTGAAAAGAAGCCACAGCTGTGAATCCCGCTTTTTTCTCTCTTACAGATGGGAGCGAACCATTTCAGAACCACTCCTTCAAAATGTATTAAAAAAACTGGGACAAGTTTGATCCCCAGAGTTTAAAAAGACATGTCTGATCTTCTTCTGTGATACGGAATGGCCACAGTATCCTTTTGGAACATGGGAACACTGATTGGTTGAAGGGTCTCAATTATAATACTGTTTTACAATTAGACCAGTTCTGTAGAAAACAAGAGAAATGGGTAGAAGTACTATATATATTGCTCTTTATCCCTCTGCAAGGCATGCCAGACTTATGTCCTAAGGGTACAGATCTGGGTGTGAAACCTTCAGCTCCCTCCTGTCCACTTACTTTGCCCCTGTATGTAAGGCTCCCAACTGAACAGGCTGAGGATCAGGGCACCTTCCAGGAGGGGTACCTCAGTCTCGGAAGAATTTCAAACAGTCCCAATTGGGGTCGAGACTATTTAGAGGATCCAAAAGGTGCATATAAGCCTTTTAGGACTAACTTTACTTTATCTATGATCCAACAGATGTTGGCAATTTGATCTCTGGTTCCTCTGGCTTTTTCTCAATCCACCTTGAACTGTATGAAACATACTGTATGGTTTCTTTTATATGAAGTTTGAAAACAGGAGAAACGAATCTATAGCAGTTGAAATCAGATCAGCAGCTGCCTGAAAATACGATGGAAGTTATGACTGCAAGTAGGTTAAATGGAACTTCCATGGGGAATAAAAATGTTCTATTTCTGTTTGGAGTGGTGGTTATACAGGTATCTTAAATAAACGCTTTATGGGAATTCCCCGATGGTTAAGATTCTGCACTTCCACTGGGGGAGGGATACTGATCCCTCATGGGGGAACCAAAATCCCACATGGCCTGTGCTGTGGGCTTCCATGGTGGCTCAGACAGTAAAAAATTTGCCTGCAGTGCTGGAGACCCAGTCTCGATCTCTGAGCCAGGAAGATCTCCTGAAGAAGGGAACGGGCTACCTACTCCAGTATTCTTGCCTGGAGAATCACAAGGACAGAGGAGCCTGATGGGCTACAATCCATGGGGTCCCAAAGAATTGGACATGACTGGGTGACTAATACTTTGACTTTCACTTGGCATGCACTGAAGCCAAATAAATAAATGAATCCTTTACACTGTATGCAAGTTATACTTCAACAAAGTTGATTTTAAAAATATAGAAAAAATAACTTCAGATGTAAACAAAAAATTAATGTATACAAAACCTGCTGGTAAAGCAATTATTCACAATGATGCTAAAACTCTGATGAATAAAACAGACACTTTCAAGAATGAGTACTAGTGAATATGCTGAAGTGTAAGTTGGTATGTTCTGGAGAACAGTTTGGAAATATGTTTCTAAGCCTTCAGAAACTTTCTAACAGTTAATCTATTATTTACACAATAATTATAGTAAGTAAAACTGGAAACAACTGTATTATCTCCAGTACTGTTATAATTACAATATATCCATGATAATCTTACATACTGCCAATTAAAACTTTTTGAAAAAGAGTTTAATGACATGTGAAAATACTTACAAATTATGTAGAAATGGCACACAACAAAATCAGATATTGAAGATAATCCCAAGAATAGTGAGATAAATAGAATGACAGGTAAAAGGATGTATAAACGGAGAATTAAAAAGTAAAAATCAAAGCTGGAAAGAAATGTGCCAAAGTATTGGTAGTGAGACTGAAAATGAAAGTGAAGTCGCTCAGTCATGTCCGACTCTTTGCGACTCCACAGACTGTAGCCTAACAGGCTCCTCTGTCCATGGGATTTTCCAAGCAATAGTACTGGAGTGGATTGCCATTTCCTTCTCCAGGGAATCTTCCCAACCCAGGGCTCAAACCTGGGTCTCCCGCATTGTAGACAGACGCTTTACCATCTGAGCCACAATTGGTCTCTATTTTCTTCTCTACCTTATCTACAATTTACTCAAAGAATATGTACTACAAAAAAGCAACCAGTGCTGATCTTTAAAACCACTTAAACCGATTCCTTCCATGATAAAGAAAGGATAAGATGGAAGAAGACAGAGAAAAAAGTCTATATAAATCCTTATCCTATTATAATTAAACCTGCTTCTCTTCTAGTACTTTCTAAATCTGATTCTCCATCCTGGCAACATATTAAAAAAACCTGCTGAGGTAAAATATGAACTCTACGGGAGATAAAAGTGGAAGCAGAAACCAGTTAAAAGGTTTCAGCCACTAACTTCTACTTCAACAAAGATGAAACATGTATAGTGGATATTATTCAGCTATAAAAAGGAATAAAGTTCTGATGTATGCCAAAACATGGATGAACCTTTCAAACAGTATACTATGTAAAAGAAGTCAGATACAACAGGCCATCTATGATTCCATTTATAGGAAATTTTCAGAAATAGGAAAATCCATAAAGAAAGTATTAGTTCACTTCAGTTGCTCAGTTGTGTCCAACTCTTTGTGACCCCATGGACTGCAGTATGCCAGGCTTCCCTGTCCATCACAAACTCCCAGAGCTTGTTCAAACTCATGCCATTGAGTCGGTGATACCATTTAATCATCTCATCCTCTGTCATCCCCTTCTCTTCCCACCTTCAATCTTTCCCAGCATCAGGTCTTTTCCAATGAGTCAGTCCTTCACATCAGCTGGCCAAACCATTGGAGTTTCAGCTTCAGCATCAGTCCTTCCAATGAATATTCAGGACTGATTTCCTTTAGGATTGAATGGTTGGATCTCCTTGCTGTCCAAGGGACTCCCAAGAGTTTTCTCCAACACCACAGTTCAAAAGCATCAATTCTTGGGCACTCGGCCCAACTCTTTTTAGTCCAACTCTTACATCCATACATGACTACTGGAAAAACCATAGCTTTGACTAGACAGACCTGTGTTGGAACACTAATGTCTTTGCTTTTTATTATGCCATCTAGGTTGGTCACAGCTTTCCTTCCAAGGAGCAAGCGTCTTTTAATTTCATGGCTGCAGTCACCATCTACAGTGATTTTGGAGCCCAAGAAAATAAAGTCTGTCACTGTTTCCATTGTTTCCCCATTTATTTGCCACGAAGTGATGGACTGGATGCCATGATCTTAATTTTTTGAATGTTGAGTTTTAAACCAGCTTTTTGACTCTCCTCTTTCACTTTCATCAAGAGGTTCTTTACTTCCTCTTCACTTCCTGCCATAACGGTGGTGTCATCTGCATATCTGAGGTTATTGATATTTCTCCCGGCAGTCTTGATTCCACCTTGTGCTTCATCCAGTCCGGCATTTTGCATGATACTCTGCATATAAGTTAAATAAGCAGGGTGACAATATACAGCCTTGACGTACTCCTTTCCTGATTTGGAACCAGTTACATAGTTAACAGACTCTAATGCCCATTGACAAATTTTTAAGAAGGTGTTTCGCTTTACCAGATGCAAAAAAGGTGAAAAAAAGACATTTTTAGATGTACAAAATTTGAAAGTATTCATCACCAACAGACCTTGCCTACAAGATATGTTAACAGAAGTCTTTCAGGAAAAAGGAAAATGAACCAAATGAAAGTCTAAATATAAGAGGTATTAATAAAAAGCAGGAATAATGACAATCACAAGGGAAAATATACATCTTTTTCTTATTACGTAAAAGTATTTGAAAATATTTGGTTCTTTAAATAAAAATAATAGCACATGGGCTGGACAAGGAGAAACAGAAGTACACTACTGTAAGGTTCTTACACTGTACATTAAGTAGTGTATCAATCTGAAGGTGGCTGCTATTGTTCAGTGGCTCAGTTGTGTCCTACTTTTTGTGACCCCATGGACTGCAGCATGCCAGGCTTCCCTGTCCTTCACTATCTCCCTGAGTTTGCTCATGTGTACTGAGTCAATGATGCCATCCCACCATCTCATTCTCTGGAGCCCTCTTCTCCTCCTGCCCTCAATCCTTCCCAGCATCAGGGTCTTTTCCAATGAGTCAGTTCTTTGTATCACGTGGCCAAAGTATGGAATTCTTACACTGTATGTACATTAAGTGGTACAGCAATCTGAAGGTAGACTGGAATAAAGATGTGTACCCCAAATCAAGAGTTTCTCAACTTTGGCACTACTGACATTCTGAGAAAGGTATTTCTTTGTTGTGGGAATTCTCCCTTGCGCTTTGCAGGGTATTTACCAGCATCCCTGACCCAGAAGATGTCAGCAGCACCCCCTGGTTGTGAAAAATAAAAAACGTTTCTAGGAATTATCTAGTGTCCTCTGGGAAATAAGTCAGACCCCACTGAGAACCAAGTCCCTAAAGTAACAAAGACCTATACATAATAAGCCAAGAATAGAAATAAAATGGAATTATAAAAAGTAATCTGAAAGAAGGCAAAGTAAGTAAAAGGAACAAAGAACAAACGAAACACACAGAAAACATTAAGATGAGACAGCAAAACCTAACTGTATCAAAAATCACATTAAATCTCAGTAAACTAGGAAGAGAGAACTTCCTGAACTTGATAAAGAGTATCTACAAAAAAATCTACATCATAGTTAATGGTAAAAAACTTGAAGCTTTCCCACTAAGGTCAGCTTTAAGGCAAGGATGTCCCCTCACTACTTTGTTTCACCATCACACTGGAAGTTCTAGTGAATGCAACAAGACTCCTCCTAAAAAAGGAAATAAAAGATATACACACTGGGGAAAACAACATAAAATTGTCTGTTCACAGAACAAGTTGCTTTCCTATATAGTACCCAATGAACAAGTGAAATTTGAAATGAAAACCACAAAATCATTTATATGAATAACAACCTAAATGAAACAGTTAGGTGTAAATCTAAAAAAATGCATATTCTATCTCTGAGGGAAAACCACAAAATTCCAACGTATGATATCAAATGAAATGAAAGTCACTAAGTTGTGTGTCCAACTCTTGCGATCCCATGGACCAGACTCCTCTGTTCATGGGATTCTCCAGGCAAGGATGTACAATATCAAAGAACTAAATAAATGGATAGTCCATGTTCATTCATCAGGAGACAGTATTGTCAAGATGTCAATTCTTTCCAACTTGATCTATAATAGGTTCAACGTAATTCTAATCAAAACCAGCAAGTTAATTTTGTGGGTATCGACAAACTGATTCTTAATTTTATACGGAGAGGTAAAAAATTAGCCTACACAATACTGAAGGAGATGAACAAAAAATTAGAGGGCTGACACTACACGACTTCAAGACTATAATCAAGACAAGTGGTACTGGAGAAAGAACAGACAAATAGATCAATGGAAGAAGACAGCCCAAAAATAGACCCACATAATTATAGTCAATAGATCTTTGACAGAAGAGGAAAGGCAATACAATGGAATCAAGACAGTTTTCAATAAATGGTACTTGAACAACTGGACACCTACATGCAAAACAATATAGACACATCCTTCAGAAAAATTAACCCAAAATGGATAACAGATCTAGATGTAAAATTCAAAACTCTAAAACCTCTATTCAGATAACACAGGAGAAAACCTAGATTACCTTGAGTATGGCAATTCTGTTTTAAATACCAAAGATACCACCTATGAAGGAAACAATCATCTTCCCTCAGGATACAACAGGGATTGCTTCCAAAAGCCCTTGCATATATCAATATCGACCGATTTTCAAACCCCACAGTCACCCTTCTGAAAATGATTTCAACAGTATGACATTCTGGAACATGCAAAACAATGGAGACTAAAAAGATCAGTGGTTGAAGGGGGATGGAGGAGAGCAACAGACAGGTGGAGTACACAGTGAAAACACTCTTATGATACCATAATGATGGATACATGTAAAAGAACGTTCAGACTGTTGTACATCTGAACTCATTTCACATGCTAGCAAGGTAATGTTCAAAATCCTTCTAGCTAGGCTTCAAAAATACATGAACCGAGAACTTCCAGATGTACAAGCTGGATTTAGAAACTGCCAACTGTCAACATCTGCTGGATCACAGAAAAACCAAGAGAATTCCAGAAAAACATCTACTTCTGCTTCACTGACTATGCTAAAGCCTTTGACTGTGTGGATCACAACAAACTGTGGAAAATTCTTAAAGAGATGGGAATACCAGACCACCTTACCTGCCTCCTGAGAAACCAGTATGCAGGTCAGGAAATGAAAAAGCTGGCTTAAAACTCAACATTCAAAAACCTAGATCATGGCATCTGGTCCCATTACTTTATGGCTAATGGATGAAAAAATGGAAAGAGTGGCAGATTTTATTTTCTTGGGCTCAAAAATCACTGCAGACAGTGACTGAAATTAAAAGAAACTTGCTCCTTGGAAGAAAAGCTATGACAAACCTAGACACCATATTTAAAAGTAGAGATGTCACTTTGTCAACAAACGTCCATATAATCACAGTTGTGGTTTTCCCAGTAGTCATGTATGGATATGAGGGCTGGACCATAAAGAAGGCTGCTGCTGCTGCTGCTGCTAAGTCACTTCAGTAGTGTCCGACTCTGTGTGACCCCATAGACGGCAGCCCACCAGGCTCCCCCGTCCCTGGGATTCTCCAGGCAAGAACACCGAAGCAGGCTGCCATTTCCTTCTCCAATGTGTGAAAGTGAAAAGTGAAAGTGAAGTCACTCAGTCGTGTCCGACCCTTAGCGACCCCACGGACTGCAGCCCACCAAGCTCCTCCATTCATGGGATTTTCTAGGCAAGAGTACTGGAGTGGCTTGCCATTGCCTCCTCCGAAAGAAGGCTGAATGCCAGTAAATTGATGCTTTCAAATTATGGTGCTGGAGAAGACTCTTGAAAGTCCCTTGGACTGCAAAGGGATCAAACCAGTCAGTCCTAAAGGAAATCAACCCTGAATATTCATTGGAAGGACTCATGCTGAAACTGAAGCTCCAATACTTTGGCCACCTGACATGAAGAGCTGACTAACTGGAAAAGACCCTGATGCTGGGAAAGAATGAGGGCAAGAGGAGAAGGGGATGACAGAAGAGATAGCTGGATGGAATCATCAACTCAAGGGACATGAGTCTGAGCAAACTTAAGTACAGGGATACCCCACAGTCCATGCGGTTGCAAAGAGTTGGACACAATTGAGCAACTGAATAACAACATTACAACCCTACTCATCTATGTACCTAATAACAGAGCTTCAAGATGCATGAAACTAAAACAACTTCAAGGAAAGATTAATCCACAATTAGAGATTTTAATACCATACGTTCAATAATAAATAACAGTAGATAGAAAGTCACCAAAGACATAGGAGATTTCCCTGACATTTTACAGAATTCTCCATTCAAAGGCAGTATTTATCTTTTCACAATTACAGGGAACATTTACCAAGGCAGGATATATTCTAAACTATATTACAAAAAATTTATAAAAATTCAAATCACACAAACTATGCTCTAACAATGAAATTAAGTTAGAAACTGGTAACAGAATGATCTCTGTAAAACCACTCAGTATTTGGAAACTAAGTAACACTGTTCTAACTCAGGGGACAAAGAAGAAATCAAATGGGAAGTTAGAAAGCACCTTAAATAAATAAAAAATAAAATAAAACAGGTTGTGAGATGCTGCTGAAGTAGCACTCTGAAAGAAACTTATAGCTTCCATACATTAAGAAGCGTCTCCTATCAATAATACTAGCTTCCACCTTAGAAAAAGAACAAATTAAGCCCAAAGTAAACTGAAGAAAGGAAATAAAGTGGAAATCAATGAAAAAAATAAGAGAAAAAATTAAAAAGCTGATTCTTCAAAAAAATCCATAAAACTGATATACTTCTAGCCACATCAATGAAGGAAAAAGTGAGAAGACACAAATTACCAAAGTCACAAACTAGAGGGGAGACGTCACTCCAGAGTATTATGAACAAATTCATGCCAATAAACTAGTCAATCAGATGAAAAGGACAAATTACTTAGAAGAAACAAACTACCAAAACTCATTCAGGAAGAAATACATAGCCTGAATAATCTTATAACTATTAAAGAGATTGCATTGTAGTTCAGTTCAGTTCAGTCGCTCAGTCGTGTCCGACTCTCCGCGACCCCATGAATCACAGCACGCCAGGCCTCCCTGTCCATCACCAACTCCCAGAGTTCACCCAAACTCATGTCCACAGAGTCGGTGATGCCATCCAGCCATCTCATTCTCTGTTGTCCCCTTCTCCTCCCACCCCCAACCTTTCCCAGCATCGGAGTCTTTTCCAGTGAGTCAACTCGTCGCATGAGGTGGCCAAAGTATTGCAGCTTCAGCGTCAGCATCAGTCCTTCCAATGAACACCAAGGACTGATCTCCTCTAGAATGGAATGGTTGGATCTCCTTGCAGTCCAAGGGACTCTCAAGAGTCTTCTCCAACACCACAGTTCAAAAGCATCAATTCTTCGGCGATCAGCTTTCTTCACAGTCCAACTCTCACATCCATACATGACCACGGGAAAAACCAGAGCCTTGACTAGACGGACCTTGGTTGGCAAAGTAATGTCTCTGCTTTTTAATATGCTATCTAGGTTGGTCATAACTTTCCTTCCAAGGAGTAACCGTCTTTGAATTTCATGGCTGCAATCAGCATCTGCAGTGATTTTGGAGCCCAAAAAAATAAAGTCTGACACTGCTTCCACTGTTTCCCCATCTATTTCCCATGAAGTGATGGGACCAGATGCCATGATCTTTGTTTTCTGAATGTTGAGCTTCAAGCCAACCTTTTCACTCTCCTCTTTCACTTTCATCAAGAGGCTTTTGAGTTCCCCTTCACTTTCTGCCATAAGGGTAGTGTCATCTGCATATCTGAGGTTATTGATATTTCTCCCAGCAATCTTGATTCCAGCTTGTGCTTCTTCCAGCCCAGCGTTCCTCATGATGTACTCTGCATATAAGTTAAATAAGCAAGGTGACAATATACAGCCTTGACGTACTCCTTTTCCTATTTGGAACCAGTCTGTTGTTCCATGTACAGTTCTAACTGTTGCTTCCTGACCTGCATACAGGTTTCTCAAGAGGCAGGTCAGGTGGTCTGGGATTCCCATCTCTTTCAGAATGTTCCACTGTTTACTGTGATCCACACAGTCAAAGGCTTTGGCACAGTCAATGAAGCAGAAATAGATGTTTTCCTGGAACTCTCTTGCTTTCTCCATGATCCAGCGGATGTTGGCAATTTGATCTCTGGTGCCTCTGCCTTTTCTAAAACCTGCTTGAACATCTGGGAGTTCACGGTTCACATATTGCTGAAGCCTGGCTTGGAGAATTTTGAGCATGACTTTACTAGCGTGTGTGAGATGAGTGCAATTGTGCGGTAGTTTGAGCATTCTTTGGCATTGCCTTTCTTTTTGATTGGAATGAAGACTGACCTTTTCCAGTCCTGTGGCCACTGCTGAGTTTTCCAAATTTGCTGGCATATTGAGTGCAGCACTTTCACAGCATCATCTTTCAAGATTTGAAATAGCTCAACTGGAATTCCATCACCTCCACTAGCTTTGTTCGTAGTGATGCTTTCTAAGGCCCACTTGACTTCACATTCCAAGATGTCTGGCTCTAGGTCAGTGATCACGTTATCATGACTATCTTGGTCGTGAAGATCTTTTTTGTACAGTTCTTCTGTGTATTCTTGCCACCTCTTCTTAATATCTTCTGCTTCTGTTAGGTCCATACCATTTCTGTCCTTTATCGAGCCCATCTTTGCATGAAATGTTCCCTTGGAATCTCTAATTTTCTTGAAGAGATCTCCTGTTTTTCCTAGTCTGTTGTTTTCCTCTATTTCTTTGCATTGATCACTGAGGAAGGCTTTCTTATCTCTCCTTGCTATTCTTTGGAACTCCGCATTCAGATGCTTATATCTTTCCTTTTCTCCTTTGCTTTTTGCTTCCCTTCTTTTCACAGCTATTTGTAAGGCCTCCTCAGACAGCCATTTTGCTTTTTTGCATTTCTTTTCCGTGGGGATGGTCTTAGTTAGAAACCTTCAAACACAGAAAGCCAGGTGGCTTCACTGGTGAATTCTACCAAATACGTGAAGACGAAATAATACCAATCCTACAAAAAGATTTCTAAGATACTGAAGTGAAAGGAGTATTCATTTTAAGAAGCCAGAGTCACTCTGATACCAAAATCAGAAAAAGACATTATAAGAAAACTACAAGTATCCCGTGTGAATATATATGTAATCATTCTAAGCAAAAATTGGCAAACTGAATCCAATAGTTTATTAAAAGGACAATATGTGACCAAATGGGGTTTATCCCAGGAATGTAGCACTTGTTGACACTGAAAATCAATATAATCGCCATAATAAAAAAAAAAGAAAAGCTATATGATCATCTCTGTATGTAGAAAAACCATTACAAAATCCAACATCCACTCCAAAAATTCTCAGAAAATTGAAAATAAAATGGAATTTCTTCTAATGGATCAAAGGCATCTACTGAAAAACTCCATTATCATTTAACTGAAATATGAATACTTCTTCCCTAAAAGTATGAAAACAGGAATATCTGCTCTCAACACTTCTATTCAATATCATAATGGAGGTTTGACTCAGTGTAACCACCAGACAGGAGGGAGGGACAGAGGCAGGCAGCCAGAAAGATGGAGTGAGCAAGTACCCAGACTAGGAAAAGAAGTAAAACTGCCTTTATTCACAGATGCATCTGATCTTCTAAATAGGAAATCCAAGGGAATTTATGAACAAATCTTCTAAAATTAGTGAGTTTTGCAAAATTGCAGGATACAAAAATCAAACAGTATTTCTATCTACTAGTTACAATGGGACAATGAAAATAAAACACAGATTAAGACAAAGACCCCATTTTGAACACTGAAATATAACAACGTGCTAATTCTTATAATATATACTAAAAAGTCCTGCCAAACATCAAACTTTGAGCTGTTTGAATCAGCTGCTATGCAACCCTGAAGTCTTACAATCAGGAAGTTTTGACTGATGAAATTTTTCTCTTGGTGAGACCAATGTCAAACTACTCAACTCTATCAAAATAGTTTTAATTACATGGTCCATAATCCTGGTATCAAAACACCAGAATCTTCTCTTTATTTACTTAGCACATCAAACCTTTCTATCTTTAATTACATGTGTTATTTTTAAAGAATTCAAGACCTATTTAATTTTGTAACCAACTCTATATTTCATTCTTTTACTTATAGCTGGCACTCAAAGAGAGTTTTAAACTCTATCCAGTTCCTCCTAAGAAAGCCCAGATAATCAGCATTTTAGGAAGAAGGCCACAGCTGCGGCTCTCAAACTTCAGTGTGCTGCAGAATCACCTGCTAGTCTTGTGTTAAAACAGACTGCTGAGCAAAACTACCAGAATTTTCTGATTCAGTAGGTCTGGGATAGAACCAGACAACTTACATTTCTAACAAGTTCTAATGTGATACTAAATCCATGGGAACCACCAGTCTAAAGCAGTGCTACTCAGATTGTGGTTCTCTAGGAGAAAGGACATTTAGAATAAGCATTTATTAACAAAGTTCCAAAGCAATTTGACAGTAATTTTGTTAGTTAAAACTAATAATTTTTAAAAAAGAGTTCTTGTTTTTTCCACATTTTTAACTTTTCTAATAACTCATTTTTCTTATACTTGAGAAAAGTATTAGCAAACAATGAATTTAAAAAATTTTAAAACCCACATAACTGGCCTTTCATCACAGAAAACTTGAAAAACATAGGCCTAAAACATACTAGCCATACACTCCTCTAGTATTCTAAATACTGCCTTTGTAAGTAAACTTGCAGGTACTTCATTAACTCTGCCTCCCAAAGAAATACAACAGCTTTTGCTAAAAATCAATAAAATAAAGTCACATTATTAAGGTTTCTGGGTTTTTTTTTTTTTTCCTCCTGTAAAACAGTATTTAAAGGCATTTATCAGCTAAACAGATAACAGCCTATTTGCAACAAGTCCCTTTTAGAATCTAGTAACAGGGGAAAGAGTTTTCTCTTCAGAAAAACAGCTGTGTTAAATTTTAAATGAATAAGAATCAAATCATCCATTGCTTCTCTTTCTCCCATAACTGTTTGTGGGGATGTCAAGAAATGGGGATAAGGGGACTTTGAGGACCTGAATAACTGATATCTTAAACAGAAAGGAAAGTGACAGCAATCTTATAGTGTAGAAACATAACAAGCATTATAATTCTAGAATGTCTGAAAAATCAACTTTTGGAAAACTATAAGTTATATATCACTAACTTGTTCCACTTGACAAAGTAAATGTTTATGCTCTTGTTACCTAATTGTTGGGTTTTGAAACCTTGTTTTATTTCTTTTTTGGCCACATTGCATAGCACATAGGATCTTAGTTCCCTGACCAGGGATGGAACCCATGCCCCATGCTGGAAGCATGGAGTCTTAACCAATGAACCACCAGAGAAGTCCAGAAATCTTGTTTCCAATTTGAGAATTTTCTAATGTCATTAAGACCATAACCTTCAACATCAACACTAACTTAGGAAAGTGACATATCAACGTGGCTTGGTCTTAAAAATATTCACACGATAATGAGAGAATGAGTAGTAATACAAAAAATTTGAAACAGCAAGCAAAATAAATGATGGATATTTAGCTTTAAAAAGCATTACTTGATATTCAGTTAACTTATCTATGAAGAGTCAACAGCTGATAATATTTTGCATTCCTTGAACACTAAGAGTAACCAATACAGAAAATTTAAAGATAACTATATATGAAAATACCCCAAAATTACATCACTGGTTATGAAAACAAGATTGGGGGGAAAAATGCTAACAAATGAACCCATTTACCAGAAAAATTACACAAAAAGAAAATGAGTATCTCTCATCCTCAAGAAATTGTGCCAAACTGAAGAGCTCTTTGCCAGAAAAATGCTTGGGAAGCAATTCCTCCTGAAACTACCAAATCTGAAATTGCCAACAGGCCCAACACTTCATTGCCTTAAGTATTAATAAATCACCAGGAAGAAATCATGTGAAGGTAGCAGAACATGTCACATTTATCAATATTATCTGTCAAGACTTTTAAAAACCTTCTATCTCCCAACCACATTTGAGAATTTCATATAGGTGTCAAAGCCCGTAAGAGGTTATAGCAAAAAAAAAGGGGGGGGCGGATTGGAGGGGTGAGATGGAGTGCTTGAGAACTACTGCTCCAAACCAGAGTTCTCAAGTTCTAAATGTGCATCTGAATTACCTAAAGATCTACTCAAAATGCAAATTTTGATTCAACAGGCTGTAGGATGAAACATGAACCATTAAGGAGCTCCGAAATAATCATTAGCTCTGAGATAATCATAACACCAAATCCACAGACCAAACTTTGAGTAACAAGGTCCCAAACTAAGTAGACATCTCATAAAAGGTACCTGTGTGGTATATAACCACTCTGGGAAAGTATTTTTTAAATTATAGTTTTTAAATTTACTGACTATAAAGCTATTTTACCCCTAGATATCAATTGCTCAGAACGAAAGCAGATGTATACACACAAATACTCACAGTAGCCTTATTTGTCAGGGCCAAAATTCAATCAACAGGTGAATAGATAAACCCATGGTGTGTCCATAAACTTAAGCATTATTCCACAATAAAAAGGAATGAATAATAATACATGTTAAAATATGAACCTCAATACAATTATGCTGAGTAAAAGAAGCCAGACCAAAAAAGAAAATACACTGTATGATCTCATTTATATGAAAGTCTACAAAACACAACTACTAAACCACTAATCTATCTTGGTAGAAAACTATCAGTATTTGGGGAGAGAGGTTTATAAAGGGGTATGAGGAAACAACTACTGGAGGTGATAAATATGTTCGTTATCTTGACAGTAGTAATAATTTCACAGGGTAAAACTGTACATGTTAAGTATGTGCAGTTATGTGTCAATTATACCTCAACAGATCTATTTTTAAAAGACATCTGTCAAATACAAAATTATGGCTAAAATAATATCACAACATATAACATAGATAAATTTTAATTTTTTGAAAATTACATGTAATACTGTAATACTCCAACTTAAAACAAAAAATATATATCTGCTCTTTGTCACCATTCCTGGCACAGAGTTCCGAAAACCCTTGGAACTTCGTTAGTGGTAAGATTGATAAAAGTGTCTTGATATTCTTAACGAATCCCTCTCAACCATGTCTGGTTAATGTTAACTGACATGTGGAAAGCACTTAAGGATGGGAGTTGGTTGCCAGGAGGACCAGGATCATATGATTAAAGGATCGGAACTTTCAGTCCACTCCCACCACCTCTGGGAAGGGGAGAACAGTTGCAAAATGTTGATCATCAATGGCCAATGATCTAATCAACTGTATCTATGTAACTGAAGCCTCCATTAAAAAAAATCCAAAAGGACTGGGTTCAGAGATCTTTCAGGTTGGTGCACATGTGGAGGTGCTGGGACGTGGCACTCTCAGGGAACACAGGGACATGCCATGCCCCTTTCCTCATACCCTGACCCATGTATCTCCTTCTATCTGGCTTCTGGTGTCAGAATTGAGTTGAATTGAAACACACTTCACTGGTGTCAGACAATTACTTGGTGTAGGGGGAAAAACCCACACCTCTCAATAAATGTTAATATCACATATACACAACTGTATGCCTATACTAAGAATAAGAAACCTCGCCCTTTGGGAAGTGGGAGGTGGAAGGTGACTCAGAGGGCCCTTTAGGATCTTCTCAGTGCCAAATAACCACTGAAAATATGTACTAGAGAGTAGCTAAGAAATGCAGTGGTGGTCCAGTGAGAGAATACAACCTACAAAAAGAAATCTTCATCTGTACAATACAACTGCAATTTTGCTAACTGCACTAATAAATCTGGTCTTGCAGAATACAAAATTACAGTTGATACTGTTTGTGTGTCTCATTCCCACCAATGTCACTCAACGGCCATCGTCTCCTAAGATGTGTGTTGCCACCCACCAAGTTGGTAAATGACCCCACCTTACTCCAACCACAGTCAACTGATCAAGCTAGATCTCTGACCGGGAACTAGGCCAATCATTTTATCTCCTTGAAAGTTAGAAATGAGAATGAATCACTACTCTTGGCCAGAGATGGTTGCTTAAGTAGAAATAAATTTAGAAGCTATGGGTTGGCCACCTTTGACCAGAAGGAGGCCAAATCTCCCTAACCCCTTTTACAGAAAAAAAAAATAAAAATAAAAACATTTTAGAAGAATAATATCCCATTACTAAATAATCGATAATTTTTAGATCTAAAGGGAAAATCACATTTTTTTCCTATTGGAAAACTCATGAAAAATCACTTGAAAATATTCAATCCTCATGACAGAAACGTTGGAGATTTTTATATATTTTCATGTATTAGGTATAATTTATATTCTTATAAATACCTATTTTGTTTTCTACATCTATAAGTCAATCCTGAATAATGTACATTTAATGAAAAAACACTGGAGACATTCACATTTATTTTGTCAGAAACAAAATAAAGACGCCCATCATTTCCACAACTACTTAATATGGAATTGAAGGTTATTTTGGTATACAATTAGAGGTACTATTTGGAAAAGCAGAGGTAAAATGATGTCTATAAGCAAGTGATATGGTATCTATATCTCAATAACCCAACAGAATCTATTCAAAAACAAGATGCTGTTGTTTAGTTGCTAAGTTGTGTCTCACTCTTTTACAACAAGTATCAACAATTAAATAACTTAATAAAATCCAGTCACAGGATAGAATATTAACATATAGAAACCAATAACTCTTCAAAATAAAAATAACAAATTACCAGGTTTAATACAAAAGGAGATAACATTTACAAAAGCAATCAAAGAGATAAGATTCCTAGAAATAAGCTTAACCAAAATGCATAATACCAATACAAGAAAAATGTTCGTGAATGATACAGTCAAATAGACTTCAACAAATGAAGAAACAAATCATGTTCGGGGATAAGAAGTCAACATCACAAAGATGTCAATTCTCTATAAGCTAATTATAAAATATATGGTGAAATTCCAATAAAAACAACATTTTTTTTCGTGGAGCTAGAGAAAATAATTATAAATTCACATGGAAAAATAAATAAGCAACAACGCTAAGAAAAATTCTAAAAAAAAAAAAAAGAGCAATGAGAATGGGAGAAGTAAACCAAAACTGAAAGAAACACATGTACGCCAATGTTCACTGTACCCCAATATTAACAATAGCTAGGACTAGGAAGCAGTGTAGATGTCCGTCGGCAAATAAAGGGATAAGTAAGTTGTGGTACACAGACACAATGGAGTATCACTCAGCTATAAAAAGGAATGCATTTGAGCCAGTTCTAATGAGATGGATGAACCTAGAGCCTATTAAGTAAGTCAGAAAGAGAAACAAATACTGGATACTAATGTATGTATATGAAATATAGAAAGATGGTACCGACAATCCCATGTACAGGGCAGCAAAGGAGACACAGACATAAAGAACAGAATTTTGGACTCAGTGGGAGGAGGTGAGGATGGGGTGATTTGAGAGAAAAGCACTGAAACATACACATGATCATATGTAAAACAGATAACCAGTGCGATTTCAGTGCATGAAGAGGGCACCCATAGCCGGTGCTTGGTGACAATCGAGAGGGACAGGGTGGGGAGGGAGGTGAAAGGGGACACATGTATACTTACAGCTGATTCATACTGATGTACAGCAAAAACCATGACAACACTGTAAAGTATTTATCCTCCAATTAAAATAAATAATTTTTTTTAAAAAATGAGAAGTGACTAGCCCCATCAGATTATGCCTAAGAAAATTCAAATATGAGGAAAGTCACAACTCAATCTAAGGAGAAAACATGATTTCTTAAAAAAAAAAAAAAGGTGTTTGGACAATTAGATATCCCTTTTTTGATGGGAAAAAAAAAAAAATGGTTCTACAGAATGAGTTCCATACTGCACTATATTAATGTCTCCGGGAGTTGGTGATGGACAGGGAGGCCTGGCGTGCTGTGATTCATGGGGTCGCGGAGAGTCGGACACGACTGAGCGACTGAAATGAACTGAACTGAACTGAACTATAAAACAAGAACAAGTTAGGCAACTCAACTATGCCATTGTTTCCAAACACAACTCCACTGCAACAAAGGCCAACAATACATTTTACTTTAGTGCTTAAAACACAGACTCTTCCTTAAATTCAATACATTTATATTCTTCAATGCCATGTTTCCTTCTAAAAAGTATAAGAATCAGTGAATAAAATTCTGCATTTCACAACAGTATAAACTCAGTATTGGGCTTTTAAAATACCTTAGACATCTCAGAATATTTAGAACTCTGTGATTCATATAAAATTAAGATTACCAATTGAAAAAAAACTGTATTATCTACTAAAAACAGATTCTTAACCTTTTCTAAGTCATTTAGTCCATTAATAATATAATGATTGGACAGAAAGAGGAAGACATACATATAAAACTGTGGTTAAAGAAAAAAAAAAATCAGTTCACAGACCCCATTAAGTCTATCTAGGTCCCAGAAACATTAGTTAAGAAATCCTGATATAAAATTGAGACTTGACTGAAATCTCTCAATTCACAATGCATCAAAATTGTTTTTACTGTCACAAATCTGCTGAAAACACACCATTAGAAATCACTTTTCCAGCACTGGCCTCATCACTATCTTTGTCTCTAGTCGACTGTCACTGCCACCACCACCCACATGCTGCCCTCCACAATCCATCTGACAACAACGATCTTTCACAAATATAAGCCTGATGATGTATCTCAAAAGCTGAATGCCCTATCACCAAGATTAAACACTATGTCCTCTAAAATAAGAGAGAGAGAGAAAGAGTGTGTGTACATGGAGAGAGTTTAATATCACTTACGACTTATCACTACCTAAGTAGTAATAATATACAACCCCTGTTGCTAAATTACAGCACTGTTTTTCAAACTCGGTTGAACCACCAGCAAATCATGAAATCAATATAACAAAACAGAAATGAAAAGGGGGAGAAATATATATATATATATAGCCAATTCTCAATACTCACAAATTCCATGTCTGCAAATTCACCTACTTGTTAAAATTTATCTGTGACCCTAAAACCAATACTTCAAGTACTTCCCACTGATCCATAAGTTTCCAGCTGAGGTCAAACAAGGCAATGTTCTGATTTCCTGTTTCAGATCTCATACTGTAAACAAGTGTCCTTTTAATGCTCTATTTAGTGTCATACTTTTCACATTTTTGTGGGGTTTTTTTTTAATGACTGCCCCTCCCCCAAAGTGTAGTGAAATGCTACCTAATGTTTCTGAGCAGAAGAAGGTTATAACGTGCCTTACAAGGAAAGTATGCATGTTAGACAAGTTTCACTCAGGCATGAGCTATAGTTCTGCTGGCTGAATTAAACGTCAATGAATCAACAACAGGTAAAAGTATCTTTAACAGAAACATATATAATACACGGTTATGGATTAATTGCTTTATGGCAGAGAGCTAAGAACTACTAAAGAGCCCCATGATGAAAGTGAAAGTAAAAGTGAAGTGACTCAGTCGTGTCAGACTCTTTGCAACCCCATGGACTGTAGCCTACCAGTCTCCTCCGCCCATGGGATTTTCCAGGCAAGAATACTGGAGTGGGTTGCCATTTCCTTCTCCAGGGGATCTTCCCAACCCAGGGATCAAACCTGGGTCTCCTGCATTATAGGCAGATGCGTTACCATCTGAGCCACCAGGGAAGCAAATTGGTTTAAAACTCAACATTCAGAAAACTAAGATTATGGCATCCAGTCCCATCACTTCATGGCAAATAGATGGGGAAACAATGGGAACAGTGACAGACTTTATGTTTGGGGGCTCCAAAATCACTGTAGATGGTGACAACAGCCATGAAATTAAGATGCTTGCTCCTTGGAAGAAAACTTATGACCAATCCAGACAGCATGATAAAAAGCAGAGACATTACTTTGCCAACAAAGGTCCATCTAGTCAAAGCTATGGTTTTTCCAGTGGTCATGTATGGATGTGAGAGTTGGACTGTGAAGAAAGCTGAGTGCCACAGAATTGATGTTTTTGAACTGTGGTGTTGGAGAAGATTCTTGAGAGTCCCTTGAACAGCTAGGAGATCCAACCAGTCCATTGTAAAGGAAACCAGTCCTGAATACTCATTGGAAGGACTGATGCTGAAGCTAAAACTTGGCCACCTGATGCGAAGAGCTGACTCATTTGAAAAGACCCTGATGCCGGGAAAGATTGAAGGTGGGAGGAGAAGGGGACGACAGAGGATGAGATGGTTGGATGGCATCACCAACTCGATGGACATGAGTTTGAGTAAGCTCTGGGAGTTGGTGATGGACAGGGAGGCCTGGCATGTTGCAGTTCATGGGTTGCATAGAGTCGGACACGGCTGAGCAGCTGAACTGAACTGAAATAATGCGACCAGGGGCCCAAGTGGGCTTAATCCTGTGTTTCCTCTAAGAGCAATGGTTCAGTATTCACTACTATTTGTCGATGGCAACTCTATAGAACTACTGCCAAAAAAATGGAACCTAATTGTATATTAGTATGTATGTGTGTGTCAAGCTGCACCTTATTTTGGATACAAACACACTGAGTTTCAGCCAAAAAAGTTTGAAAGCCAATGAACAAGAACACAGGAGAAGAAACCCTGAAAGGAGTGGTAAATGGCAAGGCAGATAGGCAGAGATCATGGGCACAAGTACTAACCCCTTTTTCCTATCTAGAATCAGAATCACCCATGGTTGTGATTTGATTGGTAAACTTAGGGGAAAGCCTACACATGTATTTTACAAAAGCATCCCAGATAATGGGACGTGTGGCCAAGATGAGAGCCACTATTCTCCCTCCTAAACTGATGGTTCTCACTGGACAAGCAGCATCAGGATCACCTAGGAATTGTTAATAATGTAAATTCCCTGAGTCCCATTGCACACTGACTGAATCCTATTACTCTGGGAATGGAGCCCAGTTGATTAGTGGCCCAGGTGATTCTGAAGTATGCCAGTTTGAGAATCGCTGACCTAAATCTTTTTTTTTTTTCTTTTCTTGAGGTATTCTGAAAGCCCTGATAAATTCTGCTAAGATGATTGAGCTATTTCAAATAATGCTAAAGGATAACTGCTACTTACCAAAGCACCTCTAATGTATAACCATCTTCTTCCTAGCACAGTACTTTCTTTATGGAAAGTACTCCATGTGCTTTAGACAAAAATAAGTAAATCTGCACACTGTGTAATAATCAGGCAGCTCTGTTTCTTTAGACCATCCTTCATAACACAAAAGTGTCCTTCCCCCAGAACTCTTTTAACAGGCACTATTCTTAACACTAGTTTGCCTGTCCTAAGAGGTGAATTTACATGAGACCACAAAAATTCTTTCAACCCTCTAACAACTTTCATGGGTATGACACACTTCCCAATACGAAAAATAATAACATGAATCTTTAAAAAACTCATGGTATGCTAGCATATGGAAATAATTTCAAAACTAATTTGTAAAAATTATGTAAATAATACATTACATTCAATTAGCTATCAAATTCATATATACTGCTGCTGCTAAGTCGCTTCAGTCATGTCCAACTGTGAGACCCCATAGACGGCAGCCCACCAGGCTCCGCCGTCCCAGGGATTGTCCAGGCAAGAACGCTGGAGTGGGTTGCCATTTCCTTCTCCAATGCATGAAAGTGAAAAGTGAAAGTGAAGTTGCTCAGTCGTGCCTGACTCCTAACGACCCCATGGACTGCAGCCTATCAGGTTCCTCTGTCCATGGGATTTTCCAGGCAAGAGTACTGGAGTGGGGTGCCATTGCCTTCTCCATCACATATACTACTCCAATTCAACGTATGTCCCCTTGTGACACAAATTTCCACAGTATCATTTTTATCTTCCACATAGCACACTAACCCTCATAGGAAGTTACCTGTGTTCTCTTTTCTGTGGGACAACAAGCTGAAGACAGGTAACAAACACATCTCATCCCTTCTGTATGTCAAGTACAGTGCAAACATTTATTCTCTCAGCAAACATTTAGTGAGCAACTACCACATGCCATTCACTGTACCAGATGATTGACACAGAGGTAGCACAGACACTGCTTCTGTGTTCACAGAGCTATTTACTGAATGAATAAACATCACAGACATCTACAGTGGAAGTCTGACAGAAGATAAAGTGTATGGAAGGCCCTCTTGCCAAAGTGCTATCTGAAATAAGACAGCTTTGTTCAAAGAGATAACCTACTGATGCTCTTCTGACCCAAGATGCTATTTAAAACTATAAATAACTGTTAGAGGAAATACACACTGACAAGTCACTTAATCGACAGTTACTCTGACTTTAATATATTGGAGATCAATCCTGGGTGTTCACTGGAAGGACTGATGCTAAAGCTGAAACTGCAATACTTTGGCCACCTCATGCGACGAGTTGACTCACTGGAAAAGAGTCTGATGCTGGGAAGGATTGGGGGCGGGAGGAGAAGGGGACGACAGAGAATGAGATGGCTGGATGGCATCACCGACTCGATGGACATGAGTTTGAGTGAACTCCGGGAGTTGGTGATGGACAGGGAGGCCTGGCATGCTGTGATTCATGGGGTCGCAAAGAGTCGGACACGACTGAGCGACTGAACTGAACTTATAGGAAAATAAAAGTCCTACTATGAACAATGCAATGTTTACTAATAAAGCAAATTCCTACATGGGAATAAGAAGTTAAGGTTTGATAACCAAACTTCAACAGAAAACTACAATATGCCAATTCTCAATTCCTCCAAGATTTTAAAGGGAAGAAACTTAAAATCAAAATTACCTGACTTTATGACTCTAAGTTAAGAAATTAATACTACGGTCACATATCATTCACTTACAAAATGAATATAAGAGAAAAACTTGTCCACTTTACGAAGTAAAAAGCATTTGTTTATTTCTAAGTACACACACATGATGCTACAAATAAGCTGCCTCTATAGAGTGTCTGGAGTTGTAGGAAAGGACATTTAATTTTTATGTGTATTATATTTGGCTATTAGGTTTTTATCTTTAAATCATGTGGGCCAATCACTTTTCAACTTAAAAAAGCTAGACAATGTCTTAAACATGAAAAAAAAAAACCTCTGTTTATAGTAGCATTTCCTTTATAATACTGGGGATAAAACCTGTGGCCTGACTATGTATTTGGGACAAGTATGATACAGGAATGCAACTGCCATTCTGGCTACAGAAACTCCTAAGGGGTTCTGAACCTCAGGTCATCGATCCCCAAAGCATCTAAAGAAAGAATTGAGGGGGTCCATGAACTTAGGTGAGAAAATAAATCATTTCTCTAACTGATTAACTTCTTACAAATTTAACATTTTCTTCAAATAGGTAACAGATCACAGTAGTACTGGTAATACTTGTGACCTAGCAAAACCCAATAGAAATGATAAATATTTTCACTGTCATGTTACAGAGGCTGCATTTACTAAAATACTTAGGATTATTTAAGATAATCAGACTCAACTCTAGATCCCTATTATGTTAATAAAGTATGCAAATTAAAGATTATTTTAATATTTTGATAACTTATTTCAATATAACTAGTTTATGCATTTAGAACATCATTCTGAAGAGTTTCAACAGACTGCCAAAGGAGTTCAAGTCACCAAATAACAAAAGGAGCAGCCTTGGATATGCTGCTGCTGCTGCTGCTGCTAAGTCACTTCAGTCGTGTCCGACTCTGTGTGACCCCATAGACGGAAGCCCACCAGGCTCCCCCGTCCCTGGGATTCTCCAGGCAAGAACACTGGAGTGGGTTGCCATTTCCTTCTCCAATGTGTGAAAGTGGAAAGTGAAAAGGGAAAGTGAAGTCGCTCAGTCGTGTCTGACCCTTAGCGACCCCACGGACTGCAGCCTACCAGGCTCCTCCATCCATGGGATTTTCTAGGCAATAGTACTGGAGTGGCTTGCCATTGCCTTCTCCGAGCCTTGGATATAATGGTTCTCAATTCAACTGCAACAGTTCTCACTGAAAAAATTTGAGGGAGGGAACATGTGCGGGTTATCCCAGTTTGGAATGCTACAAGAAATCAGTGGGCAGGAGATTGATGAAACAACCATCCTGGCATGCATGGACAGTCCATTCAACCAACTACAAACTGAATATAAAAAATGTCGCAGTTTATAGCAACAGCTCAAAGATCAAATAAGTGACAAGATTACCCTCTTCAGTACCCTGCTTTCCAAAGTTTTCAAACAGGTGTTCACGTCAGGGTTCACTGGTTTATTGGAAAGCCTTTCTTCATTCACTTCTCCAATGTACACCACCCACTGAACAATTTTCATCACTTAACTATATTTTCCTCTGTGACTAATATGTCTAAAATAAAAATCACTTCTAAAAACAAATACAGTATTTTACTATCAACTATTTATGATTCGATTATTACTGAGAATTAACTGAAGATTTAGTTTTCTTGGCTGCTAATCTTTAGTCTTTCATTTTTTAATTGGATTACTAACTGCTCTGCCAGGAAACAAAGAAAGGAGCAAAATATATTTATCAACTTGCTAATGTTTGAAAGCTATAAAAATTTATTTAAATGGCAGAAGAAAAGTGAAACTATGCCACACAGTAATGCTTGTAGATACTCTGTATATTTTACTCTTCTATATTCCTTCACATGTATTATCTTGTATAACTGGAATTGTTATTAATAATTAAAAATACAGTCACCTGTATGAGGCACTGACTTTAAGTTTTTCCAAAATCTTTAAAATTACCTTTTGAGATACTTCTCATTAAAACATGAAGAAATGTGGCTTAAAGAGATAATTTATCTTGCCTAGAGGGAAGTGACAGAAGCCAAAACTGAAACTTATGTCTCAATTTCAGAGTTCCAATAACTTTATCAAATTAGCTGTACAATTTAGGGCTGACTGCTTGCTGATTCCCCAACTAACAACCTTATATCCTCTGACAGCAACAACAAAAAAGGAGGTAAAACAGCCAGATGCAAAGATATGGATGTGAGTGAGACAGCGAGCTTGGCTGACTCTCGGACTCTGCGTTCCTCAGACTGCACAGTAAAACTGACAAGAAAACAGACATAAAGCAAACTTAAAGTAATCCTAAAGGAAATCAACCCTGAATATTCATTGGAAGGACTGATGCTGAAGCTCCAATACTTTGGCCACCTGACTGCAAGAGCCGACTCACTGGAAAAGACCCTGATGCTAAGGAACAACTGAGGGCAGGAGAAGAAGGGACGACAGAGGATGAGATGGTTGGATGGCATCACCGACTCAACGGACTTGAGTCTGAACAAACTCCTGGAGATGGTGAAGGACAGGAAAGCCTGGTCTGTTGCAGTCCATGGGGTTGCAAAGAGTCAGACATGACTGAGCGACTGAACAACAAAGCAAATGTAAGGAAATGGTACTAGGGAGAATTTGGAAGTGACTGACCTCTTTCTCCAATATTAATCACACAAAGAACAGTACTGCATAATAAAGTAGGCTGAACTTCTGTTCCACTTTTGCCTGTAGACAGGCAAAAAATAATCAAGAGTCCATTTTAAGATAATCAAATAATTATAATGGACCTTCTGCTATCCAGTCTGTACCCTCTACACTGGTCTGCTCCATGGCTCATTTCTACCTATCATCCTTTGCTCCTCATGCTGGCTCCTCTACTTCCATTACCATTTCTCTACTTCAACTCTACTTGAAATAAGATGCCAGCTGTTTATTCAGTAATACAATCAAACTCAATCCCAGAGGTCAAGATCACAGTCAATGTCTGTATTACAAACTTTCTATCACTTAAGTGCCTGAGAAGGCATTCAGCCTGTGCTGAATAAAACAAAGAAACAATAACATCCTTAGAGGATCTGGTCTACTTGAGAAAATAAATGTCCATTCTCTCACATGTACTCACTCTGTTTATACATACATCCATATCCATACATACACACAAAGTGAAAAACATGGTATTGAAAAGTTAAAATAAACTTGTGTTATGAGGCAAAAAGTATACCCAAATTCAGAACATATACAGCCATGAGTAAGAGTAGTAAAGACAGTGAAAGAAAATCTCATGAAAGCAAGGAAACACATCATACCCAAAACAAACAGAGCAGACTGCTCTCTTGATCTCTAGGAAAAAAACAGTACAGGACAGTGGATATGTAACTGATCCTCCTTAAAAAAAAAAAAAAAAGAAATCTAAACCAAATCAACAGCATAGCAATAATGTGGAAGAATTAAATCTTACTCACTAATATCTTCCTAATAGTCAGTCTTTCATCTGTTAGTTCTTTTCATATGATTTACCTTCTGTATGATATGCCCAGTAGGTGGATGTGTGAATTAACAGATGCAAGAAATGTTTAGAGCCAAAGGAACTTTAAAGATCACTCAGTTCAATTCTATTTCACAAATGAAGAAACTAAGGGTTTAGGAAGGTTAAATAATTTATTCAAAGTCACACAAATTTTCATCCCGTACTACACTGAAAATTAGTAATTGTAAAGGATTTGCTTTCTTTAAAATGATTTTGGAGACTTCTTTTATAATCCTTCATTCAACTTTCATTTAAAAAAATGTAATGCAAAACATTTCCATCTCACTAAAACACCTTACAAGTTTGAAGTATGCAAAAACACAACCAAGTTTACACATTCACCTTGGGTCAAACTATGGATTAAAACAATGTAACTTCATAACTTCTAATCATGACGCTATACATCCACCAGTAGCAGATCTCTCAGGGCAGCTTCCAAGCTAAGCTTCATCCTCAGGAGGGGAACCCGTGACATCACTTGTATACTAACTTCCCCTGTTTCTTGACTTAGAGGACAACCGACTCATTTGAAAAGACCCTGATGCTGGGAAGGACTGAAGGCGGAGAAGGGGATGATAGAGGATGAGACGGTTGGATGGCACCACTGACTCAATGGGCATGAGTCTGAGTAAACTCTGGGAGTTGGTGATGGACAGGGAGGCCTGGGGTGCTGCAGTCCATGGGGTCGAAAAGAGTCAGATACGACTGAGCAACTGAATTGAACTGATCCAAGCTAAATCAATAATAAACCTCTATCTCAGGAATCTGGTGGAGAAAGAAATGGCAACCCACTCCAGTGTTCTTGCCTGGAGAATCCCAGGGACAGGAGCCCGGTGGGCTGCCATCTATGGGGTCGCACAGAGTCGGATACGACTGAAGCGACTTAGCAGCAGCAGCAGGAATCTGGAGCGTTTTTTGTTTGTTTGCTCCTTTTGTGTAACACTGTGAAACTTTACTACAATGTGGTTAAACACAATACTCAAGCACATTCAAGTCATCTACTGACAGATGAACTGAGCATTTATTTCAGCAATTTCTTTAATGGAACTTTATAAAATCCTTGCCTTCAAAAGTGACACTGATCTTGATACTTGTTAAAAACTCTGACATAAGATAACCACATCTCAACAGGGAGAGATTTAGGAGTTTATCCTAATGCTTATCCTCAGAACCCCTAATCAAAGAACTGTTCACTGTCTTCATCCCTTATTCCTGGTATTTCCTCCAAAGTCTACCCTCTGGATTACAGCTGTGCAAGGAACCTGGAGTTCAAAGCTAAAAGAAATATAATAGTGATGGTAATAATAGATAATATTTATTGAACATCTGCTGCATGTCACAAACCATCCCAAGCACACTACAATTCATCTTCCCAACAACTCCATGAAATTTTACAAATGAAATTAATCTGCCTGAGGACTCAAACCCATAGTCTGGCTCCAGAATACATGCACTTAACCACTACCCTACGGTAGCGGTTGTGTAGTTGCTAAGTCATGTCCGAATCTTAAGAACCCATGGACTACAGTCCACTAGGCTCCCCTATCCACAGGATTTCCCAGGTAATACTAGAGTGGGTTGCCATTTCCATCTCCAGAGGATGTTCCTGACCCTGGGATCAAACCCAGATCTGCACTGTAGGCAATCTCCTGTAACGGACGCAGATTCTTTACCGACTGAACCACCAGGGAAGCCCACACTACTTCTCAGAAATTTGATAATCACTAGAATTGAGTGATATTAATGTCACCCAGGATTCCCTGACAGCTCAGTTAGTAAAGAATACGCCTGCAATGCAGGAGACCCTGGTTCGATTCCTAAGTTGGGAAGATCCCCTGGAGAAGGGAAAGGCTACCCACTCCAGTATTCTGGCCTGGAGAATTCCATGGACTATATAGTCCATGGGGTCGCAAAGAGTCGGACACGACTAAGTGACGTTCACTTTCTTTCACTTTCAATGTCACTTGCTGCTGAAGGGCACACAGTTGCCCTGGTTCCTGGTGAGCCAAGCGTTGACTGTTCAACCCTTCCTTGTTGTCTATGAAACAACCCCCAGGAACCTTAAATCAAATTTGGCTTCCATTACTTGAAATCAACCTAATGGTCCCACCTGTCAAATATTTTCAGGCCTCTTTTCAAAAGAAAGGAATGTGTTTACCAAAGGTATTCTCCACCAAGTTTCTTTCACAACATCATTCCCTGAGAGAAAATGACTCCTCCATGCCCATGGGCTAATAAACAATAGAAAAAAACAGATGTAATGAACCTTAAATATCATCCAGTTTTCAACCTACTCATTTTACAGATGGAACAACGGTAAAGATAAAAAACCTGAAGTCAATCACCCAAAGGGCACAAGTTCTAATACTGGCTCTCCTGTGTTCTGGTATAGGTGGGGGAAGCTGTTTAATTAATGAAGCTTCAGTCTCTTCTGGAAAAGAGATAATGGCACCTACACATCCTACCATTATAATGAGCTCTAAATAACCAACTGTTTAATAAAATGCCTGGCACATACTCAACACATTCGCTAACATACACTCAATAAACGGTAGCTGTGATGATAGTGATGATTGATGTGAGGCTCAGAGAAGGCGGGCACATTTTCCCAAATGATATGGCCACTTAAGAACAGAACCAAAACTAGAAAAAGACTTCATACTCACAATAATACTTGGTTCTACATCTTCCTACAAACTCTTGGACTTAGCATTTAAAACTATCTAAAATCTGCTATAATTCTACCCTTTCAAAAATCTTATCTCTATCCCAACTATTTTTCATTCATTCACCAAATATATACATAGCACTGTCGATGTTCTAAACAGTTTCTAGATACAGGAGGGAACAAAGGAAGGGAAAGAAAAGAAGTGAAAGCCATCTACATGTTCAAATAAAGGAGAAAGAGATAAGAGAATAATGTGCTCAGAAAAAAACAGACTGCTACCCTCCTGAAGTTTCTATCAGAAAGGGAAAAAGTATACATTAACAAAAAAAGTAACATGGAAGAACCTTCCTTTACTCAACCACAAAACTTGCTTTAAATATTCCTGTACTCAAGTATTTGCTTCAACTTACACTATACAACCAAACCTGAAAGCCCAAATTGCTAAATTTCTCTCCAAGAAGCATTTTCTCTATATTCCAGCATTGGTTTACTCTTAATTCCTATTAACTATACTGACATTTCATATTTTTTAATGCTCTTTTAAATGTCTGTCAGGGTGACTTGATGACACATTCAAGTTCCCTAAGGCAAGATCTGTATCCCATGTTTCTTTAAATCCTTTAAATCCTGACACTTCAGCACACAGCAGTCCATACACTTTCGATATTCAGACCTGTTAAGTTATCCAATATCTTATTTAGATAAAACCTGGCACTTACATGATATCTGGCCAGTATCTGCTTTTGCTGAAAGAATAAACATGTAATATTTTTACAATATCATCTACAAAATTGTATTTTATATCCGTGAACCCCTTTATTATGAAACATGAAATAGAGTAGTACCAAAAATGGTAGAAAGACTGAATATACTATGATCCTATCATTCAAAATATCACTTAAAATATTAAGATGACAAAAATTAGGCAACTAATATGAGGGTAGAAATGGCAATTCAAACCAGTCATGGACTTTAAAAAAAAAAAAAAAAGTGGATCACACGCTTCATGTAGATTTTGGCTCACTCTGATGTGAGGAGTATTTTACACAAAGCTACATACACCGATGAGAGGCATAATTAACACAAGATAAACACCAATACTGCACCTATACTATGTGCAAAAAAATTCTGTATTTAAAGAGGCCTCTGACTTAAGAGGAAATAAAAAGACTTCAGTTCAGTTCAGTCCCTCAGTCCTGTCTGACTCTCTGCGACCCCATGGGCTGCAGCATTCAAGTAATGTTCTGCTTTTTAATATGCTGTCTAGGTTGGTCATAAGTTTTCTTCCAAGGAGCAAACATCTTTTAATTTCATGGCTGTATCACCATCTGCAGTGATTTTGGAGCCCAAAAAATAAAATCTGTCACTGTTTCCATTGTTTCCCCATCTATTTGCCATGTGATGGGACCAGATGCCATTATCTTAGTTTTCTGAATGTTGAGCTGTAAGCCAGCTTATTCACTCTCCTCTGTCACTTTCAAGAGGCTCTCTAGTTCTTCTTCGCTTTCTGCCATAAAGGTGGTGTCATCTGCATATCTGAGGTTATTGATATTTCTCCTGGCAATCTTGATTCCAGCTTGTGCTTCATCCAGCCCAGAGTTTCTCATGATGTATTCTGCATATAAGTTAAATAAGCAGGGTGACAATATATAGCCTTGACGTACTCCTTTCCTGATTTGGAACCAGTCTGTTGTTCCATGTCCAGTTCTAACTGTTGCTTCCTGACCTACATACAGACTTCTCAAGAGGCAGGTCAGGTGGTCTGGTATCCCCATCTCTTTCAGAATTTTCCAGTTTGTTGTGATCCACATGGTCAAAGGCTTTGGCATAGTCAAAAAAGCAGAAATAGATGTTTTTCTGGAACTCTCTTGCTTTTTCGATGATATAGTGGATGCTGGCAATTCGATCTCTGGTTCCTCTGCCTTTTCTAACTCCATACTGAACATCTGGAAGTTCACGGTTCACATACTGTTAAAGCTTGGCTTGGAGAATTCTGAGCATTACTTTGCTAGCATGTGAGATGAGTGCAACTGTGCAGTAGTTTGACCATTTTTTGGCACTGCCTTTGTTTGGGATTGGAATAAAAACTGACCTTTTCCAGTCCTGTAGCCATTGCTAAGTTTTCCAAATTTGCTGGCATATTGAGTGCAGCACTCTCACAGCATCATCTTTTAGGATTTGAAATAGTTCAACTGGAATTCCATCACCTCCACTAGCTTTGTTCGTAGTGATGCTTCCTGAGGCTGACTTGACTTCGCATTCCAGATGTCTGGCTCCAGGTGAGTGATTACACCATTATGATTAGCTGAGTCGTGAAGATCTTTTTTGTACAGTTCTTCCGTGTATTCTTGCCACCTCTTCTTAATATTTTCTGCTTCTGTTAGGTCCATACCATCTCTATCCTTTATTGAGCCCATCTTTGCATGAAATGTTCCCTTAGTATCGCTAATTTTCTTGACGAGATCTCTAGTCTTTCCCATTCTATTGTTTTCCTCTATTTCTTTGCACTGATCATGGAGGAAGGCTTTCTTATCTCTCCTTGCTATTCTTTGGAACTCTGAATTCAAACGGGTATATCTTTCCTTTTCTCCTTTGCCTTTCACTTCTCTTCTTTTCACAGCTATTTGTAAGGCCTCCTCAGACAGCCATTTTGCCTTTTTGCGTTTTTTTCTTGGGGATGGTCTTGATCCCTGTCCCCTGTACAATGTCACAAACCTCCATCCATAGTTCTTCAGGCACGCTATCAGATCTATCCCTTGAATAATACACAATTTCAAAGTAAGAAACCAAAAGGAGTATTTGGAAGAATAACAAATTTTGCTAATGAATTATACACACAAAGAGCTAGTGTTCAGTTCTTGCTATAGAAATACAAGCTCATCCAACACTCAACAAGCATACATGTATCAAGTATATATTACATACTAAGGCACAGTTTGGGGCAACTGGAGTATATTAATGAACAAAATATGTAGAGATCCTTGCCCTTACAAAGATTACAATCGCTTAGGAGAAAATCTAAACAATAAAATACAATAGTTTTCGACAACTTTCTTACACGCTTAAGATACCACAAACACACAAACATAATGGTGCCA
This sequence comes from Moschus berezovskii, assembly GCF_049115385.1. Lineage (NCBI taxonomy): Eukaryota > Metazoa > Chordata > Mammalia > Artiodactyla > Moschidae > Moschus > Moschus berezovskii. The sequence goes on along the minus strand of NC_142461.1, from coordinate 90,592,372 downwards.
ATACAGGGAGAAGCAAGTTAGCAGATTTCTAAGGAAAAAAAAAGGTGTGTGGGGGGGAGAAATGTGAAAGGCCTACAGCAGAAGTGATGAAAAACTGTGTTTCTTAATAAATTAATATTCCAATAAAATCAGGATCACCTTTTAAAGTTCCCTGTAATTACAAAAAGCAAAAATTATTCACAGAAACTGTAATGAACTTAATAACAGTTCAGAAGATAATTCAGGGTTCTCTAAGAAGTCAATATGAAGCACTGTGGTTATGAGAATGGGTTTTTGTAACATTAAAGAGTTTGAATTCTAGTCTTGCCAGTTATCAGCAGTGAGACCTTTAGGGCTGTTACAAGGATTAAATGAAAACCAAAAACTAGAAATAACTCAAATATCCAACAATAGATAGATAAATGAATATATTATACCATATCAATTCACTGAAATACTATTCCATACTCAGTAAGTGAGCTAATACACACAACAGAAATCACTGAGCAAAAGAAGCCAAACACAAGAAAACATATGATTGCGCTTATAAGAAACTCTCAAAAAGGCAAAACTAACCAGCAGTGAAAGAAAGCTCAGAACTACTGGAGGGGCAGACTTCCAAAGGAGCAAAAGGGTACTTTTAGGATAATTGATATGTTCCTATATCTTGATTGTGATGATGTTTCCATGGGTGTACACACTTGTTGAAACTCAATTGAACCCTATGCCTTAAATGGGTATGTTTTACTTTATACAGATTATATCTCAAAAAGGTGATTTTAAAGAGGATTAAATGAAGCAATATAAAGTTCTTAGCATAGTAACTGTGGCTTAAGAAGTATTCAAAAAATGGCACCTATTGTTAAAATACAACACTCCAGCAGAATATGAATCACCTAATCTTTCCAGTTGTTTAGATTCTAGGTAAACCTAAATTTACAGTATCTGACCTAGGTAAATGCCATGAGAAACACTACAGAAATTGAATCATAAAAGGATGCCAACTGGGAGACCTTAGGCAAAGACAATGAAAATAGGGAAAGGGAAGAAAACAAGTATGCCTCCAAAGTATGGAAAACAAGTATGTCCAAAGGAGAAGAGCTAAGAAAAGGAACATGGCCAGCTATGACAGAATGCTCCAGTGCCACAGAACACCGAGACCACCTCAGCTGGTATTATCAAAATGTAACTCAAAACTGAGTTAATAACTACACAAACAAAGTCTAATGACAGTCCAACAACTAGAGAGACAGTCCTTAACTTTATGGCTGGGGGGTGTTGGGGTGTGGGGGTAGCAGATCCATGAAGTTTATAAAGTGAAATCAAAGGATACTACCAACCAAGCAGGAAGAGGTCATACTGCAGATGATGTAGAAATGCCAAGAAACAATTATAAATCCGAAAGCCAAGGTTTTCCTAAAAGAAGTTATGTGATTAAAAAGAACATACTTCTTAAAGGAACTAGTTAGAATTATTTTGATAATAGAAGTTGAAACAGAAGTGAAACATTCACGAAATTTTTATTTTATTGCTGCTTAGAATTGTTTATCAAGTACACACACACGTGCGCACGCGTGCTTCCCAGGTAGCAAAGAATCTACCTGCTAATGCAGGAGACTCAGGAGATGAAGGTTCCATCACTGGGTGGAGAAGATCCCCTTGAGGAGGAAATGTCAACCCACTCCCATATTTCTGCCTGGAGAATTTTATGGACAAAGGAGCCTGGGGGTTACAGTCCATGGGGTCACAAATAGTTGGATACAAGCACATATACTGACCACGATACACACACACACAAATACATTTAGTGAACAAAAAATTATGCTTAATAACATAAGTCCTATAAATAAGACCAGAAGAACTGAACTGGCTATTATTCATGAAAGCACAAGTCTTCTGACCTATATTTTAATTTAAAAAAGAAAAAGAATGAGACAAGGTTGCCAAGTGGTTATGGCAATGCTGCTAAGTCACTTCAGTCGTGTCCGACTCTGTGTGACCCCATAGACGGAAGCCCACCAGGCTCCCCCATCCCTGGGATTCTCCAGGCAAGAACACTGGAGTGGGTTGCCATTTCCTTTTCCAATGAGTGAAAGCGAAGTTGCTCAGTTGTGTCCGACCCTTTGCGACCCCACGGACTGCAGCCTACCAGGCTGCTCCTTCCATGGGATTTTCTAGGCAAGAGTACTGAAGTGGCTTGCCATTGCCTTCTTCTGAAGGTTATGGCAATGGACTGCTGAAAAAGAAAAAACATCCCAACTGTACATTCTGGGAAGCAAAAGACTCTAGACTTAAAATCCTAACTGTTAGGATTTGCTCAGTTTTGATTTTAAGACCTTTCACTTGTAACATTAAAGAGGCGAAAAGGACAGGACAGAGTCAGAAGTCCTGAGTTTCAACTCTAGTTCTATCAGAATTTGGATTTCTTCTTCCCTGAAATCAGGCAGTCAAAGCAGACTACTGAAAATAATAAATATTAGCACCCATGCTCTAGATTGAAAATCACAAGCTTTATAGAAAAGTTTAATAGTACAGGATCTTAAGAAGGTTTAGCATTTATTTTTAAGGCAGGAACTAAACTGCAAGTTTTCTTATTAAATCAAGATAATACCAAGACCTACTGCCTAAAGCAATAACTAAGTATGTTGCTGATCACTATCTGCAAAAAGTAATATATCATCCAGGGGCTAACCATTCTAGAACAAGTTTCTTAACTCAAATTCTTCCCAAACCAAAATAATAAGGTCCAAGTAAAAACTTACAATACGGATACTTTAAGACTCATTAGCCTCCAATTCTTTTCAGGAGATAACATTAATAGAAATGTAACTTTGTGGAACCCCAAGTAGTGTTTTTTAAAGTTCAATTAAGTTAATTCTCATACATATTATAACTCCCTTAATTTTCTTTCCTATGGAAAATTGAGCTAAGCGAGAAATAAATTTTACTTAAAAACAAAGATTTTTCACGTAAGACTTAGCTCTAAACCTTCAATATAAATCTTGGGTTTTCATCTTGCCTATTTTTTAAAATTTGAATGTTCATCTGATATTGAGGACATTCTCATTTTCTACAGAAAGCCCAGGCTTTCAAATAATCAAACACCGAGAAATGTGATTAAATTACAGCAGAATGTAGTAACAGCAAGGTAATATAATGAGGTCACAACTCGAGCAGCCAATCAAAAGCATAAAAGCATTTCCTGCAATATTAATAGTCAAAAGAGAAAACCAATCACAGAAACCTTGGGCCTTCTTTTGACAGTCACAGAAGCAAGAGAACCAATCCACACACACTCGGGGTTGACAATAAGGCGGGACCACAGGTTCATTGAAGAAATTCTTGAGGGTGCAGTTACTATGAACTTCGCACGCAAGTAACACCACTCCCGAGTCATCAACACTGTCAAGCCAGGTGAAACTCAACAGTATCCAAAATGCAGACCATCGGGGAGAAAGCATTTTTGCCCTAAACTGCTATTAATTTTTTTTAAAAAAATGCAGCTGTCAACTTGGATGCAGTAGGTCCTCAACTTCTAAAAGACGCCCCCGCCCCGTCCGCCAAGCCATGACAATTGTCGGGGACGCGGCCCGAGGACAGCACATCCCCGGTCCCTCTAACACAGCGCATGGAGCGGGCGCTGTCCCCCGTAGGCAGGCAGAAACGACTAGCTCCGGGCCACGGCGCTAGCCGGTCAGCGGCTTTCTAACGCTACATCCTGCTACTAGTCGCGGCCCCCGCCCTCTCCCGCCGCAGTGCTGCACCATCACCTCCATCCCTTCGCACCAACGAGGGCCGAGGAACGAGGATTACCTCGCTAGGAGGAAGATGATGTTTGTTTTGAATGCGCTTTACTTTCCTTAACTCATTTCAAAGAGAACCCAAGCGAAACTAAAACTAAAAGTGTGTGTGTGTGGGAGGGGGGGCAATCTTCCCCAGCCAAAGGGTCCCTTGCCGATTAATTAATCCCACACCCGCGGTGCGGGGTGCCGAGCGGAGGTAAACAGAGGCCGTACGCCAAGTGCGGCCAGCACATCCCCTGCGCCATTCCGGGCCGCCGCTTACGGCAAGGCCCCCTTACGGCAGCGTAAGCGGCGCTGCGAGCTAATCACAACACTGGGACGCAACAACATGGCGGCCGCGGGCGGGCGCTGCGCCGGCCGAGAAGGTTTACGCTACTCCGCCGGCGTAGGGTCCCATGAACTGGAGCGGCAGCGGCGCCCTCCAGCGAGCGTAAAGCGCTCTGTGAATGGCGAGGCCCGACTGACAAAGGGGAGGGGGGAGGAGAGAAGGGGGGGTAATAAACACTCGAGTCCCTACCGATTCCTCCTCCTTCTCCATCCCGGTGGGCATCTGGGGCACGGCCCGGTTGATGGAGACGCAGTCGTTGAGATCAGGCATGTCCTTGCCGCGGTAGATAGGCAGCGGTTTGGCGGCGTCCAGCGCCCGCGCTCGGAAGGAGAGTTTACTCATTGTCTCCCCGCCTCACAGGAACAGCCCGGGCGGCGGCGGCGGGGCGGGCGGGGAGGGGGGGAGGACTCCCGCCGCCTCCTCCACCTCCTTCCTCAGTGCAGCGCGGCCGGCCCGCTCCTCCTCCTCCTCCTCACTGCCCCCGGCCACAGCATGGGCGCCCACCCCGCCCGAAAACAGCCCCCCGCCGCCCGCGGCCGCTTCCACACACTAGATCCGCCGCTCGCCCGCCCGATCCGCTCCCTGCGCCATGGCCAACATGGCGGACATTACCACAGCGGCGGCGAGCGATCCCGGCAGCCCGCGCGAGAGCGCGCCCCCGCCGCGGGGACGCGCCTCGCCCTCTCCCTCCCTCCCTGCCTCCCGCCTCTCCCTTCCCCTCCCTCGCCTGCCCACCCACTCTCTCCGCGGCGCGGCCGGCCCGCGGGAGCGTGCTCAGCCTCCGGCCGCACCGGAGAAAGGGGGCGGCGGACACGGCCGCCCTCCGCTCGGCAACCCGCGCTCTCGCCCTGGGGCAGGTGCCAGGTGCGCAAGTTAACCCGCGCCCCCTGAGCGTGCGCCTCTGCCTCCGCGGCCCCGACACCCCGGCTCGCTGGGCACCCCGAGGAAGGCGCCGCGCAAAACAGCCGCGCCGCGCAGCGCGATCGTGCTGAAGCGGGAAGCGAAGATGTCAACGGGAGCCACAACTGCCCCACCGCGCCTGTACTTATCTAGAGCTTATCTCCAAGGCGCCCCGCGCGCCGGCTCATTCGCATCCTCCGATTCGCACAGCCCTGAGAAGCGCGAAAGGTTCATTTCTCCCCTCTCCGAGGGACGCAGACCTGCCGGGTCTCGCCCACCCGGAAAACTCACCAGGTCCCAGCCCTTTTCCCCGCATCCTCTCTTCGGTACCTGACCGAAAGAGCTCTCCAAGGTAAGGCATCCTCGCTGTCGCCGGGAGGATGCTAACGGCTGCAGCGAGGGTTTCACGTTTGAGACTGCCAGATGCAACAAGTGCACTTGAACCTGTCTCCCAGACTTCATAGAATTATTTAGTGGATGACATTTCTGATTTCAAAAATAGAGTTCTTAAAAATTAAGCTTATAAAATTTAACCAAGGCAGCACACATTTCCAGAGTGACAGGTCTGTGTAAAATATTGGTGCTGTGGAAGGCGCAAAGAAGTTTGAGATACAAAGTTCTTCGTGCAACTTTGACATTGATGGGATGGCAGAAAGGTTGGAGAGATGAATAACAATAAGAGATGTAAATAGTTGAAGAGCAGGGCAACCAGAAAGCAAAATGAAGAATGACAGTTAAAAAAAAAAAAAAGTAATCACTTGAAGAAAACTATATAGCTGATGACACAAGGCAGTAGACATGATTAATTACCAAATGAGTCGCACAAACCCTGATTGCCAGGAGAGTTCGGAGAAAGGAGACTTCTTAAGCCTGAACCAGTTATAGAAAGTTCTAAAGAGGAGAGAAAATCCAGCTGACTCAAATAAGCACCAGCTATTGACATCAGTCTCATTTAACTGAGTTCCTTGGTTAGACTTTAAGCACTACAGTTTTCCTACAAAATTCCTAGGAAGAGTGTAGCATTTTACCATTTTGGAATAATTGATAAATATCTTTCCTAACTCAGAGAAAGTAGATAATTTGCTGACATCTAGAAGAAAAAAAAACTTACTCCTAGTCATTTGTATGTGACATCAAAGCTCCATCTCTTCCTACACTTTCTCTCGGATCTACTTACTCTCCTCTCTTTTTCCTGCCTGAACTCCTCTCTTTTCTCTCCACTTCCCCCTGTGAAGGCAACATGGTGGATAGAGACTGCGTGGCACAGTCTGACCCCTTCACCAGCAAGAATTCAGGCATGTTTAGTGGGGCTTGGGGAGAAGGCAATGGCAAGCCACTCCAGTACTCTTGCCTAGAAAATCCCATGGATGGAGGAGCCTGGTAGGCTGCAGTCCCTGGGGTCGCTAAGGGTCGGACACAACTGAGCGACTTCACTTTCACTTTTCACTTTCACACATTGGAGAAGGAAATGGCAACCCACTCCAGTGTTCTTGCCTGGAGAATCCCAGGGACGGGGGAGCCTGGTGGGCTTCCGTCTATGGGGTCACACAGAGTCGGACACGACTGAAGTGACTTAGCAGCAGCAGCAGTGGGGCTTGAGTGTTTTCCATCCAGTTTGTTGCTGAAAACAGTGGAGGTGCAGGGACTCACTTCTTGTAAGCGATACCTTCCTCAGTCTTATGGGTATGTCCTGATCCAAGTGTTACTTCTGGAACAGGTCGGTTCTCTGCAAGGAAGAACAAAATGTTATTGGGAGGAGGTCAGCACTGGAGTCAAGCCTGAGAGGGGTGAGGGGAAGCAGTGGTTGAAGATACGAGTCACCCAGTCTTTTATCTGGCACATCTAACTTTCTTCTATACCCTATATTTATTGCTGCTCTCTCAAAAAAGGAAATATTGAGTATCTATTATATACCAGCCACTCTAGGGGTACTTGATTACCTCAAATAATTGCACTGAATCCCACTTAATTCTCAATATAGCTCTCTGAAGAACCATTACAGTTTTACTAATAAGGAAACTGAGGCTCAAACAGTTTGGCAAATTTCAACACTAATAACTTGCAGAAGTGAGTTCAAATCCAGGTCTAGCCTGACTTCAAAACTCCTGTTTTCTCAGCGGTGCCACCCTGTTATCCCAGCTCTTTGATACTGACTGTTCAAACATTTGAAAGTTGCTGATCCAAATTACTGAGACCTTCCAACCAGTGGCTAATAGAGTGCATATCCCGGAGCCTAAGGATGCCATAACCTCAAGGACGGTAGGAACAATATCTGCTCTCTTACTCACATATCCCCAGTTCTGTGCCTCAAACATAGCCAGCATCTACCGTATATATTTGTTGACCAGTATTTCCTGAAGAAATTCAGTGACACTGAGGCCATTCCACTCTAGCTTGGAGTTCACATATCTTATTAGCCTGTCACCTGATTTAGCCCCAGGTGGCGCTAGTGGTAAAGAACCCGCCTGCCAGTGCAGGAGACTTAAAAGACACGGGTTTGATCCCTGGGTTGAGAATATCCCCTGGAAGAAAGCATGGCAACCCACTCCAATATTCTTGCCTGAAGAATCCCCTGGACTGAGAAGCTTGGTGGGCTACAGTCCCTAGGTCACACAAGAGTCAGACACGACTGAAGTGACTTGTCATGCACGCACACCAGTATCTGCTCTTATGGCCTAACTGGCTCTTCAGCTTCCACCCTTTGGGCCTAGGAATTTTCGAACCAATTAAAGAAATTCGAAGAAACTCTTTTGAAATCTGAAATTTTATTGCAGGAATGGGTTTTTGCTGTAGTAACTGTTTTGTTCTTTTTCTTTTACCATGTAGCAGATTTCCCCTCCTAATCTCCATTTTCTTCTTGCCCCACCATAGGTAATGATTACAGAGCTGGGAATAAAACAGTTTGAGGCGAATAACACAATAGACTTTTCAAGTGAGACGCAGCCTGTGTTTTCTTGGCTTCGAATTCAGTTCCCAAACCAGAATGGCTCTGTTTCACATTTGGAAAGTAGCTTTTATTTGTATACAAATATTATTTTTCATAAAGTTTATTTCTAATCTATTTGTTGAATACCCATACACTTGTTAGTGTTAAACAAAATATTTTTCAGCTTTTGAAGTACAGCCTGTTATAAAATGTCTTTCTCAAAACCTGTTTCAAATAATTGTGCAGCCTAATAGTCTTTTAATTTCCATGCACAATGAACTGAATATAGTCATTCTAAAATCAGTCCATTTCAAATATGCATTGGACCAATTTCAAAAGACATGCATTTGGTCAAGCAAATATAATACATAAACACCCAAGAATTAGCTATAGTTTTAAAGCTATATCAAAATAAAACTACTTCTAAATGTAGTCTAAACTCAATAAAGGTCAAGTAACTGTAAGAATCGGGATTATATTCCAGTTTTCACTTCCCCATACTATGATCAGGGCAGGCAACTTCGAAGTAATGAACAAATTGCTTTTTGAAAGAAATCTTAAAACTAGTAAACACAGTTGCTATTCAACTACTCCAGAGTTTTGAAAATGTCATGTTCTTTCTAATTGGCCCCTTATTTCAGCAAACCCAATTGAAAGTTAATTGGGTTGGTATGTGAACTGCATCCCCTCCCCTCCCCCTTATATTGCCAGGAATGAGCCCAGTACCCATAAAGCTTCCTTGTTTTCTATATGTAATCTGAATGTGGGGTCTGCATTCATCACAATCAACTGGAATCAGCCCCCTGGTTCCAGAGCCCTTGACTGCTGCAACTCTGAATCTTTGAGATATAGAGACAGAGATTACACTCGGAGGTGATACCCCCAAACATCTACTTCCACTTTTATATTCCCACAGTAGGAAATCCAGACGCTAAATAAAAATCTGCAGCTACGGTTCTGTCTCTTAGCAGCAACGTTCCTCTCAGACCTGGTTGGAATCACAGGGTGCCACCTTGTGTATAAGCTGACGATTTACTTCCCAAGTTCCACAAAGGATCCAGATAGACTCAAAAATATTCAGCCCACAGCTCTGTATTTTAGTAACCAAAGAAAAAATGAGACAGATGTAATGAAACAGATTTGGAAACACATAGCTCCATAGGGTCCACGACACTCAGTTTTGAATCACGCCGACAGCCTGTCTCATTTGTTGCCCCACCCTGACCAAAAAACACACCCAATGCCCCACACATGGAATAGATTGATGCTGCTCACTCAAACTTCTGGATAGATACCAGAAATAAGGAAATCTCTTGTGACAAAGCTAATGAATCTGACGAGGACAATTACTTGTGTCCAAACAGCAAGTAGGCAGTATAGATTTAACTTCAGGACTCTGGGTTTCTGAGAGCCACAAGGTTCCACAGAGGTGATGATTACGAGCCTACTTATTTTAATAAAGTGCTAAGTTTGACATGAGTTTGAGTGAACTCCGGGAGTTGGTGATGGACAGGGAGGCCTGGCGTGCTGTGATTCATGGGGTCGCAAAGAGTCGGACACGACTGAGCGACTGAACTGAACTGAACTGAAGTTTGAAACAGAGAAACAGTTGTTGGAGCACGGCCACAGGAAGTAAGATAGGATCCTTTCCAACCCAGCTACCTTGCCCTTGGGAAATTCCACACTTTAAACTCAGCACAGCTGCCATTCAGCCAAAGCCTCTGTTAGATCCATGGAACTGGCTAGACCTTTCGTGTTAGGAGGTGGGGAGTTGGAGTGAAGAAATTGGGGCTCTGGAGCTGCAGGTTCACATCTCCTGTTGGTTTAAGTCTCCTGTAACATTTCTTCTCAGTTGTCTTCCCTGGCATCCTCCACTGGCACATCCTTTTCTCCTCAAGCATCTCTGAAAGTATTTGGAAGGTGGCTTCTCTCTCCTTGTGAGGGCAGTCCAGTTTCACTGATGTGCTGGCATATGTCAGCAAGTGAGGCATTGAGTTCTCTGGGGTCCAAAGTGTTAAACAAGAGGAGTCCATCGTTAGGAACCTTGCGTTGCTATTCTAAATGTGACTTCCTTTACCTATTTTTTTCTCTCTCCCACCACCAAAAGACTGATGTTTATAAACATAGATTTGTGAATGGAATATGCAGTTAGAATCCTGAATTAAAGAAAATAATTGATTTAGTAACAGCCACACACTTCCCAGGTGGTTCTAGTGGTAAAAAGCCCACCAGCCAGTGCAGGAGACATAAAAGATGTGGGTTCGATCCCTGGGTCAGGAAGATCCCCTGGAAGAGGGCATGGCAACCCACTCCAGTATTCTTGCCTGGAGAATCCCATGGATAGAAGAGCCTGGTGGGCTATAGTCTATAGGGTTGCATATAATTGGACACAACTGAAGTGACTTAGCACGCATGCACACGTTATTGACCTTATATTTTTGTTCCCAAGAACAAAATGACTTATTTCCTAAGAAAAGTTCCTGGTATCAACATATTGAGAATCCCCTAAACTCCAGAGTGACTTCTTAGGAGGCAGAAAGGGAAACAGATTAGAAAACAGCTCTGCTTGCCTTTCATCAGTTATTAATGGTGACTTTGGCAGAAAGAAAACAGAAAATATTGAAATAAAATACAGTAATTACCTAGATATTTACTGACTCACCTACACCCCCTTACCTTGTTTTAGACAGGATTTCAAATGAGTTTTGAGAGTAGCTAAAAATATGCTAAGATAACATTTGAGCTGTAAGTTTCCTAGTCATGTGAAAATAGAGAACTTTGGCAACTTCCAGGTCATAATGTCCATTAGATAAAATGATTACTCAGAAGATTTATAATTCTTCCTGGTCTGAGTTAAAATATCCAAAAGGTCATAAATAGTGCAACTAGGTGGTATGAAAGACACCTCAACAGCATCTTTACAACTGACACAAAAGGGGGTATCCACCAGGCTGTTTCTTTTAGTAACATTCCATATAAGCCAATGGCTTCATCTGCAATTCAGCATAAGCAATCCTGCAAGGGTTAGAGTGGATCTGCATGTCTGAGGCCATGAGCCACACCCCATGCAGATCTCAGAGGGTGAAGGAACTCCTTGGCATCCAAGCAATTCTCCCTGAATAGTGTTTTTCTCTCAACTTGTGTCCTGAGAGCTCAAAACTGTGGCTCTATTGCAATTGCCTGAAGTGTGGCTCTTCTAAGTGCCCGATTAAGGGCACCCTTAAATGACTGTTGTGGAGGATAGACTTAACATTCTTTTTTGGAAAGAAAAGAGTTTAACAAGGACCAGTGCACAAATCGACATCTGTCCCCACTGCTCTTGCAGTGAGCTAAGGGTTGTTGTTGTTCAATTGCTAAGTTGTGTCCGACTCTTTGCCACCCCATGGACTGTCGCCCACCAGGCTCCTCTGTCCATGGGATTTCCCAGGCAAGAGTACTGGAGTGGGTTGCCAAGCTCTCCTCAGGGGATCTTCCTGACCCAGGAATCAGACTGCGTCTCTTGTGTCTCCTGCATTGGCAGGTGGATCCTTTCACCACTGTGCCACCTGGGAAACCCATTCACTGGATGGGCCTAGAGGTAATTCTGCCTTTGCATAACGAGACATGCATGCTATCTCAGGTTAGATGGTGTGGGGAGGTAGGGTGAAGAAGGGTGTTTCTGCATGCTGCATCCACATGAAGGTTGTCCTCTAGTTGTTGTAATAGCTGTTTGGCAGCTTTGTTCTCTAGCTTCATGTGTAGAGGCTTTTGTACCAAGTTCCGCATCTTCCACACTCACCCACTCTGCAGTCCTTCGCAGCAGTGGGCATTCCCCTTAGGGCTGGCACACAGGCCATGCCTACAGATGACCCAGGCATTTTAGGATAAGTTAACAGGACTCCAAAGATAAAGGGACTGTGGAAATGGACATCATTATTTTTTAAATTGGAGGAAAATTGCTTTAGAGGGTTGTGTTGGTTTCTGCCATAGAAGAACCTGAGTCAGTCATAATTATATATCCCCTTCCCTCTTAATCCTCCCACCCTTCCCCTGGACAGCAGTCTGAGGGCCAATTTTCCCCACCTGGTGGATGCCCTCCACTAATTTGGGGGCAGTTATAGCTTGGTTTACTTTGCCAACAAAGGTCCGTATAGTCAAAACTATGTTTTTTCCAGTAGTCATGTATGAATGTGAGAGCTGGACCATACAGAAGGCTGAGTGCTGAAGAACTGATGCTTTCAAATTGTATTGTTGGAGAAGACTCTTGAGAGTCTCTTGGACTGAAAGAAGATCAATCCTAAAGGACATCAACCCTGAATATTCATTGGAAGGACTGACGCTAAAGCCATCAGGTGGCCAAAGTATTAGAGCTTTCTAATGAGAGCCAACTCATTAGAAAAGACCCTGATGCTGGGAAAGATTGAAGGCAGGAGGAGAAGGGGACGACAGAGGATGAGATGGTTGGATGGCATCAGTGACTCAATGGACATGAGTTTGAGCAAGCTCCAGGAGATGGTGAAGGACAGAGACGCCTGGTGTGCTGCAGTCCATGGGGTCACAAAGAGTTGGACGTGACTGAGTGACTGAACAACAGCAACAACATAGCTTGGTCCTAGAGCCTGCTGCTTGAAGACTCTAATGACCTTCTTGGTCCTTTCTCTTACTACTTCTCTATTTCTTGGGGCTGGAAGGGCCTGTATATGTTTCATCACATATACGCAATATTACCAGCTGTTTAAAACATGCCTGAGTGGTTAACCAAAGAAAACAACACTTGAAATCTATTTTAGGCACAGATAATCCTGGACTATTCTCTGGAAATATTCCCTCTAGTGAGGAAGTGAGATTTCAGGGAAAGGGGTGGTGATAGAGAGAAATCCTTACATCCTACTTCATCAGCCACTCTGTATTGGTTAAATCATAATAATAATTCTAGATAGATGGATTAAAAAACAAAAATGGGACCTAATTAAAGTTAAAAGCTTTTGTACAATGAAGGAAACAGTAAGGTGAAAAGACAGCCTTCAGAATGGGAGAAAATAATAGCAAAGGAAGCAACTGACAAAGAATTAATCTCAAAAATATACAAGCAGCTCATGCAGCTTGACACCAGAAAAATAAATGACCCAATCAAAAAATGGGCCAGATAACTAAACATACATTTCTCCAAAGAAAATATACAGATGGCTGACAAACACATGAAAAGATGCTCAACATCACCCACTATCAGAGAAATGCAAATCAAAACCACAACGAGGTACCATCTCACACCGGTCAGAATGGCTGCTATCAAAAAGTCTACAAACAATAAATGCTAGAGAGGGTGCGGAGAAAAAGGAACCCTCTTACACTGTTGGTGGGAATGCAAACTAGTACAGCCACTATGGAGAGCAGTGTGGAGATTCCTTTAAAAACTGGAAATAGAACTGCCAAACGACCCAGCAATCCCACTCCTGGGCATACACACTGGGGAAACCAGAATTGAAAGAGACACATGTACCCCAATGTTCATCGCAGCGCTGTTTACAATAGCTAAGACATGGAAACAACCTAGATGTCCATCAGCAGACGAATGGATAAGAAAGCTGTGGTACATAAATACAATGGAATATTACTCAGCTATTAAAATGAATGCATTTGAATCAGTTCTAATGAGGTGGATGAAACTGGAGTCTATTATACAGAGTGAAGTGAGCCAGAAAGAAATAATACCAATACAGTATTCAGTTCAATTCAGTTGCTCAGTCGTGTCTGAACGCACATATATGGAATTTAGAAAGATGGGAATGATGACCCTATAAGCAAGACAATAAAAGAGACACAGATGCAAAGAACAGACTGTTGGACTCTGTGGGAGAGGGTGAGGGTGGGATGATTAGAGAGAATAGCACTGAAACATATATATTACCATATGTGAAATAGATCGCCAGTCCAGGTTCGATGCATGAGACAGGACACTCAGGGCCAGTGCACTGGGACGACTCTGAGGGATGGGATGGGGAGGGAGGTGGGAGGGGGGTTCAGGATGGGGAACACATGTACACCCATGGCTGATTCATGTCAATGTATGGCAAAAACCACTACAATATTGTAAAGTAATTCAGTTCAGTTCAGTCGCTCAGTCGTGTCTGACTCTTTGCGACCCCATGGACTGCAGCACACCAGGCCTCCCTGTCCATCACCAACTCTCAGAGTTTACTCAAACTCATGTCCACTGAGTCAATGATGCCATCCAACCATCCCAACCTCTGTCATCCTCTTCTCCTCCTGCATTCAATCTTTCCCAGCATCAGGGTCTTTTCTAATGAGTCAGTTCTTTGCATCAGGTGGCCAAAGTAGCCTCCAATTAAATAAATTTTTTAAAAAAAGCAAAAAGAAAAGAAAAATAACATAAAAAAACTAAAGTCAGATGAGGAGCACTTGGACGTGGGAGAGAGAGCAAGCTTGGTTCCATGTATTGCACAGTTCTTGTTATATTGCTTAAGCTCTGGGAGTTTCTTTGTGAAATGGATCTACTGTGTTCACCTCGTAGGTTCCTCATGAGAACTAAATGAGATGGTACCGTACAGATTGGCTAACACAGTGCCAGTTTGCTAACACAGTGGCAAATAGGAGAGGCCCATTCAACACTAAAACTACTATTTCTAGGGGCTCCCCTGATGGTCCAGTGGCTAAGACTCCACACGCCCAACACAGAGGGCCTGGGTCCAATCCCTGGTCAGGGAGTTAGATCCCAGATGCTGCAACTAAAGATCCCGCATCCTGAAACCAATACCCGGTGCAGCCAAATAAAGAAATAAATAATTTCTTTCAGGCAGACTTCTGTTTCTTTTCTCTGCCCTCGGCCTTTTTATTTCCTTGGCTTGTATGCATGCTCAGTTGCATCTGACTCTTTGAGACACCATGGACTATAGCCAGTCAGGCTTCTCTGTCCATGGGATTCTCCAGGCAAGAATACTGGAGTGGGTTGCCATTCCTTCTCCTGGGGATTTTCCTGACCCAGGGATTGAATTTGAGTCTCCTGGAAGGCAGTTTCTTTAAAACTGAGTCACCCAGGAAACCCATGGCTTGAGGTGATTTAAATTAGATACAATTAGAACTGTAGTGCTTATAAGATGAGACCCTACATTTCTACTCCGGCTTATGGTTTACTTTAAACTCTTCAAAACTAAACTAGTGCCCGCTTCGGCAGCACATATACTAAAACTAAACAACAGAACCTTCCTCCCACCCCCACCCCCATCTCACCTCATTCCCTGGCCCTGTCTGGGGTCCCAGGCATGTGGAACTATTATTAAAATCATCATGGTCACAGGGTCCTGCCAAAGAGAACTTCGAAGTGAAAAGATACTGTCTTTCTTAAGGATAGACATATTTATGTCTCAATACTTAAGCAAACCCTCTGAAAAGTTTGATTTATTTTTCATTTTCTGAAAGTTCTCATCAATAACTATATATCATGGGACCTTAAGATCCAGATTTGAGAGAAAGAGTCTGTCCTTCCTTCCTTCTTTCCTCTTTCCCTCCTTCCCTCCATCTCTCCTTTGCTTCCGTTCACTTATTTTAGGAAATTCAATGGCAAGCCACTCCAGTACTCTTGCCTAGAAAATCCCATGGACGGAGGAGCCTGGTAGGCTGCAGTCCCTGGGGTCGCTAAGGGTCGGACACGACTGAGCGACTTCACTTTCACTTTTCACTTTCACACATTGGAGAAGGAAATGGCAACCCACTCCAGTGTTCTTGCCTGGAGAATCCCAGGGACGGGGGACCCTGGTGGGCTTCTGTCTATGGGGTCACATAGAGTCGGACACGACTGAAGTGACGCAGCAGCAGCAAAGCTAATTTTAAAAGTTCAGGTATCTGTCTAAATAGCAACAAGGTTACTCTTCCTGTTCAAAATCAGGCATAAATGGGCTTTTTATGCATGCCAAGTCTCATATCATAACCTGTGCACTCATTTGTGTCTGAGTTTATGTTCATCTGTAATATAATGCTACCACCTTCACAAATGAGATTATAAAGGATATCAACAGAAGTTCTAACATACCGGGAGACCTTCCAAAATAATTTACAAATGATGTTTGAATATAAAGTTTATCTGCTTATTTTCAACAAATCTGTTAGAACATATCCACCCTGATGTATACCCTGCCTGGGTTTGTAAAGATCCAGACATTCTTCACAGTCAAACCTCGTGACTAAAATGAGCAAGCCATTGGAATAGTATGTTTTTGTTTTTGTTCTGGTCACAGAGGAAGGAGGTAATGATACTGGTTTGCTTGTAAGATTTATAAACTATCTCTGAAGGCCTTTTTCCAAAAGAAGAGTTTCATTAGCTCAGTCATGTCCAACTCTTTGTGACCCCATGGACTATAGCCTGCTAGGCTCCTTTGCCCATGGAATTTTCCAGGCAAGAATACTGGAGTGGGTTGCCATTTCCTACTCCAGGGGATCGTCCTAATCCAGGGATCAAACCTGCATTTCCAGCATTGGCAGGCGGATTCTATACCACCGAGCCACCTTGGAAGCTGGGGGTGTGGGGCAGGGAGTGAGGGGGTGGGTGGTATATACATACTGTGTACTAACTGTGCTTACGAAGCCAGTGCCATCACTTACTGACCTTTTTTCTCTTGATGATCCATTGATGTAACTTAATTAAGAAGAAAATATTGGAACATAAGATACCTTTCCTTTGGAACATACTCACCTTTCCTGACTTCTGAGAGATGAGAAAATTCTTCAGACAAGAGTTTAGCCAAAAAGAACATTAAACATGCTTCTCGGCACTGTGTTCTCTGACAAGATATTTCTTCTTCATTATTTTTACAAATTTATTAATAGCTCTGAAGGCATTCTGTTTGAATAAGATGGAGAATATTCATGCTGGATTTTATTTAATTTTAATATAGCCTACAGACTGTACAGAATTTATCACTTTTAGAGTCACCTTATCCTAATTAGAAATAATGTACCATTATATGAAACAGTAAGAGGGGGAATAGCCCCCAAAATATTTAGAATTGAGAATGTCAACTTTGTTTCCATCTGCAAATGGAAGATTTTTTTCCCACCCGGGAAGTTGATGCTTGCTCTCAACAGTACAGCTAACAGCCCAGAGCAGGCACAATTATTGACTTCTCCTCTGCCCTGTTGCCTGATCTATAGCAATAAATTCCCAGGGTGGCCGTGCAATTACACACAACGTGATCACTATCACAGCAGGCCCAGCTAAAGACGGATACACAACATGATCGCTTACCCAGTAGGCACCGTTCAATATGATTAGACAACATGATCATGACACAGCAGGTCCTTTCAATATGGATTCCTAACATGGCCATGACTAATAGACCAGGCAACTTGCATGCTTCTGAACTGCAACCCCCATGCCTGCAGGAACAGCTTGATGGGGACGTGTCATAAAATACCCAGCTTCACAAGTGCACTCAGGTGTAGATACCCTGTCCAGGGTCGTTTAGCACAGCAGGTTCTACCATATAGCAATTTGACCACTGACACAGTGGAAACAGATTTTACCCTGCAGACGACATGTGATGGGACTTTCCAATGGGACTGCGAACATGGCAGGCAGTATCCTGACTTTAGCCAAGTACAAATAAGCAAAAGCCTAATGATGAACAGAAGACCTGTGATCTAGAAAACACTGCAACAAACGGCCCCGAAGAAAAGGACAAGGAGCACACTGCTTTAGGTGGAGTGTGGGTTTTCCTGTACCCACACCTCCAGTGCCTCTGGCAGAAGAGGATGCCTCTGACACTATCCTGCTACTCTCTTTAGAGCACATCCTTTTGATGGAAGGTGCTGTGTCTCTGAGCTGCTTTGATATGCGTGAAAATACGCCAACTTCTTTGTGTAAAGTAAGGTTATCAGCAATTGTGTAGAATAAAAAAAGAAAAGCTTTTTAAGCAAATAAGTGGAATACTTTTTGCCAGCTTGAAAGAAGCAAATGGATTTGCAAATTTGAAATCAAATTAACAAAAAGGAGAATTACTTTATCAAAAAGCTTTTCATTTACTTTTAAGTGATGTTACTCCCATAGATCCCAATTTGGCTGATCTGGAATGTGGCCCAGAAATTACATTTAAGAAATACACCAGGTGATTCTGCATCAGAGTATTTTATACAGCTTCATCCCATTGGTTCTCTTTTCTTTTCTCTAATTTTCATCTTCCTCTTGGTCTCCCTCTGTCTCCTCTCCCATTCTTTCATCTTTTTTTCCCTTGGCTCTGGCTTCCTCCTGTAATTTTTTTCATTTTCTTATCTAGATGGTGCAGATGGTAGAGAGTCTGCCTGCAACACAGGAGACCCGGATTCAGTCCCTGGGTTGGGAAGAGCCCCTGGAGAAGGAAATGGCAACCCAATCCAGGCAAGTACTCTTGCCTGGAGAATTCCATGGACAGAGAAACTTGGCAGGCTATAGTCCATGGGGTGGCAAAGTCGGACACGACTGGGTGGCTAACACTTTCATGGGCAGGAATGGGGAGATTGAATGGAGGGGTCATAGGAAAAGAGAAGAAAGAAAATCCTGTCAATTTCATAAACCTCAAACCATGTTCCAAAACAATGTGAGGTCTTACCGTACTCCCTGTGCCCCTTTAATTGTAGCACAAAGATCATGCCACCTAATTTTCTACAATCATAGTTTCTAGAGGGAGGTCACAAGGAGTGAAGAGAAGACAGGCAGAGATCTCGGACTGAGTCTGCAATTGTCCAAAGTTGTTTCCAGTCACTTAAAGATGCTGCACTTAAAATGCTTACAGCAAACCCAGGATTGGAACAACTGTTGTCTAAATTTTCCCACTAAAGGTCTTTGTAAACAATGAGGATCCAGTGTTTGTGGCTGTCCCTTTCCTTTGCGTGCTATACCGATTCTCCATCCATTTACTGTTTGTCTGGTTTTGTTTGCTTCTTCCCTGGACTGTTTCATTGAATACAGTGAAGTAATATAGTTTAAAGAACTCTCATTTAGAAATCAGGAGGTATGTATCCTCATCTGACCCTGGCATTAACTACCCTGTGAACTTGGAGAAGTCGTGCAATGTCTCCAGACGTACTGTCCTTACTGGAAAGTGAGGAGGTTATCTGCAGGGTTCATTTTTAGTTCTAAAATTATATAGAATAAAAAATAGTGATATTCCTCTTCTATAATGCTTCAAGGTAAATAAGGCTAGGTACAGATTATAACAGAGTTTTTAGCATCCATAATAAGTGATTTTCTTTTTGTCCTTAAAAAAATTAAAACTAGCAGTATCTTGTCTAGAGTCAGAATTAAATAGCTGCCACATTTCCTACTGTATTTGTTAGCTCATGTGCTATGCTCAGTCGCTTCAGTCCAACTCTTTGCGACCTATGGACTGTAGCCCTCCAGGTTCTTCTGTCCATGGGATTCTCCAGGCAAGAATACTGGAATGGGTTGCCATGCCCTCCTCCAGATGATCTTCCCAGCCCAGGAATCAAACCCATATCTCTGGCATGCTCCTGCGTTGCAGGCAGCTTCTTTACCTGCTGAGCCACCATTGTTAGCTCATAATCAAAGGTAAAAGTATAAACTTAAAAAAGAGGTTAACGTTTTAAGTTACACTACTGGTTTCTTAAACTTCTGATCATTAAGGATACATTTATAATAACTATCATTTAAAGAAACTACAAGAAAGCTTTTTAAAAATTAAACAGTTTGAGTGGACTAAAACAATGGCTTTATTATCACAACCCAAATTGAGGAGCCCCCTGAGTAACACTGGGGAAAAAAACATTAAAAAAAATTTTTTTTCTGAACACTTATAAACAAGGTGAGAACAGGATATAGAATTAAGGCACATGAGTTCTTAGGACAGACATCTTCTTGCGCAGACTATCTGCCTTTATGGTGATGTTCCTCAGAAGGAGGGAAGAAGCAGGGGGAACTGCAGGGAAGGAAGAAGGGAGAGGACAGAACTAACGCTGACGGAGCAAGCTCACGACCAGGCACTGTGGCATCTGCCAGGCACTGAAGGAGGCACTTGAAAGTCACTTAGTACCTGCCCATCGACTATCCTGGGTGCCTAATCTGAGAGCTGAGCATGGCGTGGCAAGGAAGAAAGACACGGCCTTTGCCTACATTTAATTCTGCAACCATCTTTAAAAGTCCATATTATTGACCTATATTCTTTGCACTTCTCCCCTTGCATTTTATTGCAATTCGTAAAGTTCACAGCGATTCCTCCCACGTACCCCCACCAGCCCCAGGACAGAAACACACCTTTCCTCTTCTGTCCTGTACCTAGTGTTGGTCAAGAAGTAAGTGCCGTTGAGTAGAGAACTATACAGGATCCAGAAAGCAAGTAATGCCTCCTTTACTCAGTTAACAAAGTTAATAAGAAATGATAGCATCCAACTTTTGCCATCTTCCCAGAGAAGTCAGTCAAGAAAAGTAATGGTACCGTAAAGGAATTATCTGCCGATAAAAAAAAAAAATTAAAAAAAAAGAAAATTAACAAAACCCTGAAATTTCCTTGGATTTCATACAGTTCCACATTTTTGATTTTTAATTTTTAAAAATTAAACTTACTTTAGTTGTACAGTTTACAATTAAATGAAACTGTACAGTTCAGTATTGCTAAGTATACTCATATTGTTGTGCAACCCTCCAGAACTTTTCATCTTACAAAACTGAAACTCTATACACATTAAATAACAACGCCCATTTCCCCTCCCCCCAGCCTCTGGCAGCCAACATTCTGCCTTCTGTTTCTATGAATTTGATATTCTAGGTACCTCACATTAGTGGAGTCATACAGTATTTGTCTCTTTATAACTGAGTTATTTCACCTAGCATAATGTACTCAAGGTTCATCTACATTGGAGCATGTGTCAGAATCTCCTTTTTTAAATGTAAGGCTGACTAATATTCCATTTATATATCTATATTTATACCACATTATGTTTATCCATACACCCATCAATAAATACTTGGGTATTGTGAACAATGCTGCTGTGAATAAGGGTGTACAAATATCTCTTTGAGACCCTACTTTTGATTCTTTTGAGTACATACTCAGAAGTGGAATTGCTCGATCATATGATAATTCTGTTTTTAACTTTTCTGAGAAATCTCTGTACTGCTTTCCATAGGGGCTGCACCAGTTTACATTCCTACCAACAGTGCACAAGGGTTTCAACTTCTCTCTATCCTTGCTAACACTTTTTGTTTTGTTTTTTTCCTTAGAGGTTGCCATCCTGATTGGCGTGAGATGATACCTCATTGTGGTTTTGATTTACATTTTCTTAATGATTAGTGATATTGAACATCTTTCATATGCTTCTTAGCCATTTGTGTATCTTCTTTGGAGAAATGTCTATTCAAGTTCTTTGTCCATTTTTTTTTTTTTCTTAAGAAAATTTATTCATTGCGTGAATTTTTTTTGTATGAGATTTCACCACTGATTTCTATCTTCATTTTAGAGATATATTTACAGGGGAAAATTCTGAACTACAAACCTTTCCTTTTTTTTTTTTATAGGTAATTAATTTATTTTTTATTGGAGGCAAATTATTTTACAATATTATATTGGTTGGTTTTGCCATACATTGATATGAATTTGCCCCGGGTTTACATAAGTTCACTCTCCTGAACCACCCTCCCACCTCCCTCCTCCCTTTATCGTCCCTCTGGATCATCCCCGCATGCCAGCCCCGAGCATCCTATAACATGCATTGACCCTGAACTAGTGATTCGTTTCACATATGACAACATACGTGTTTCAATGCCATTCTTCCAAATCATCCCACCCTCACCCTCTCCCACAGAGTCCCAAAGAGTGTTCTATACATCTGTGTCTCTTTTGCTGTCTCGTATACAGGGTTATCATTTGCATCTTTCTAAATTCCATATATATGCGTTAGTATACTGTATTGGTGTTTTTCTTTCTGGCTTACTTCACTCTGTATAATAGGCTCCAGTTTCATCCACCTCATTAGAACTGATTCAAATGTATTCTTTTTAATGGCTGAATAATACTCCATTGTGTATATGTACCAAAGCTTTCTTATCCATTCGTCTGCAGATGGACATCTAGGTTGCTTCCATGTCCTGGCTATTATAAATAGTGCTGCAATGAACATTGGAGTACACGTGCTCTTTCAATTCTGGTTTCCTCGGTGTGTATGCCCAGGAGTGCGATTGCTGGATCATATGGCAGTTCTATTTCCAATTTTTTGAGGAATCTCCACACTGTTCTCCATAGTGGCTGTACTAGTTTGCATTCCCACCAACAGTGTAAGAGGGTTCCTTTCTCTCCACATCCTCTCCAGCATTTATTGCATGTAGACTTTTGGATAGCAGCCATTCTGACTGGTGTGAAATGGCTTTGTCCATTTTTTAATCAGGTTATTTGATTAAAAATAAGTAACTTGATTATATGGCATTTTGTAGTTTATATAGTGTTTTCATATACTTTCAGTTCAGTTCAGTCGCTCAGTCATGACCGACTCTTTGCGACTCCATGAATCACAGCACACCAGGCCTCCCTGTCCATCACCAACTCCCGGAGTTCACTTAAACTCATGTCCATCGAGTTGGTGATGCCATCCAGCCATCTCATTCTCTGTCGTCCCCTTCTTCTCCCACCCCCAATCCTTCCCAGCATCAGTCTTTTCCAGTGAGTCAACTCGTATATTCATAGTAACCTGTGGGATTGGCAGATAGGTATTTTGCCATCTGCAGTAACAAAAACGGAGAATGAGAGAAACTGAGAACTTTGACCAAATAGCCATTAATAGACAGGATCAAGAGTTGGAGAGGTGAGGTCTATATTGTTTTTGTTTGAACATTAAAAAGTATGTGGTATATATAACCAATGGAAAGAGCACAGAATGAATTTCAGGACCATTCATTAAAAATCACAGACAAGATGGGAATTCCCTGGTGGTCCAATTAGGATTCTATGCTTTCACTGCCATGGGCCTGGGCTCACTCCCTGGTTGGGGAACTGAGATCCAGCAAGCTGCCTGGTGAAGGTGGGGTGGGGTGCAGTGGGAAGAATCATAGACAAGAAAACCTAGCTGTGAATTTGAGATATATTTCTTGTGTCTTGTGGACATAATCCCATTTTCCATGCTCCACTGCACTATATACATTTCTCAGATATCAGATCCAGGAAGCCGTTGTCAATGGGAATCTTTCTTTTCCAAACTATTAGCTAAACCCCCTCAGTGGCCTTCCTCTTGCACGCTGAGGAAGGTGAGACTAGGAAGCAGTGAAAAAGAACCCTGGGATACTTAGTCAAAGACATTCCCCATCATGGTCCTAGGATCCTGTTCTTAATCAGAAATGATTTAAGTTAAAGGTCCAAGACTCCCAAACATAATACTGGTTTCCCATGTATCTTGACTCAAGTTTGAGGCTTTTCCCAGATTGACTTTGTGTTGCTGCTAAGTCACTTCAGTCGTGTCCGACTCTGTGTGACCCCATAGATGGAAGCCCACCAGGCTCCCCCGTCCCTGGGATTCTCCGGGCAAGAACACTGGAGTGGGTTGCCATTTCCTTCTCCAATGCATGAAAGTGAAAAGTGAAAGTGAAGTCGCTCAGTTGTGTCCGACTCTTAGCGACCCCATGGACTGCAGCCTACCAGGCTCCTCCATCCATGGGATTTTCCAGGCAAGAGTACTGGAGTAGGGTGCCATTGCCTTCTCCGACAGGTATCTTCAGTTCAGTTCAGTCGCTCAGTCATGTCTGACTCTTTGCGACCCCATGAATCACAGCATGCCAGGCCTCCCTGTCCATCACCAACTCCCGGAGTTCACTCAAACTCATGTCCATCGAGTCGGTGATGCCATCCAGTCATCTCATTCTCTGTCGTCCCCTTCTCCTCCCACCCCCAATCCCTCCCAGCATCAGACTCTTTTCCAGTGAGTCAACTCGTCGCATGAGGTGGCCAAAGTATTGCAGTTTCAGCTTCAGCAACAGTCCTTCCAATGAACACCCAGGATTGATCTCCTCTAGAATGGACTGGTTGGATCTCCTTGCAGTCCAGGGGACTCTCAAGAGTCTTCTCCAGCACCACAGTTCAAAAGCATCAATTCTTCGGCGATCAGCTTTCTTCACAGTCCAACTCTCACATCCATACATGACCACGGGAAAAACCATAGCCTTGACTAGGCAGACCTTTGTTGGCAAAGTAATGTCTCTGCTTTTTAATATGCTATCTAGGTTGGTCATAACTTTCCTTCCAAGGAGTAAGCGTCTTTTAATTTCGTGGCTGCAATCAGCATCTGCAGTGATTTTGGAGCCCAAAAAAATAAAGTCTGACACTGTTTCCACTGTTTCCCCATCTATTTCCCATGAAGTGATGGGACCAGATGCCATGATCTTCGTTTTCTGAATGTTGAGCTTCAAGCCAACCTTTTCACTCTCCTCTTTCACTTTCATCAAGAGGCTTTTGAGTTCCTCTTCACTTTCTGCCATAAGGGTGGTGTCATCTGCATATCTGAGGTTATTGATATTTCTCCTGGCAATCTTGATTCCAGCTTGTGCTTCTTCCAGCCCAGCATTCCTCATTAAGCCCACACAAAAATGCAATGGGGAGAGAAGCTATGCAGAGATTACTTCTGGCTGATGGGTTTGAGAGTATGTCAGAGAAAGCTTTAGGGGAAAATACTATCTGATCCTTGAAAAATATGTAGAAATGGAGCAAGAAGTCCATTCTTGGTAGAAAGAAATGTGTGAGCAAAGACACAGAGGAGGAAAGGAAAGGATGAGTTCCAGGATCAGGAACCTGAAGGATGAAGCAAGGTGAATAGAAAGATCTAAGAAACAGTCCAGAAAGCTTCCAGTGCTGGTCCTGCCTAGTAATGACTATTTGTTCAAAGTACTCAGTTTCTCTCATTCTCAGCTTTTATTGTTGCAGATGGCAAAATATCTACCTGCCAACCCACAAGGGTTATTGCGAATATAAAATATTGTGTGTGTAAATGTATAAACCACAAAAACCTGTACAAGCATAAGGAATTTTTATTGATAAGCGGGGGCCCAATGATGGAAGGCCTTGAACATCTGGCTAAGGGGTTTGCACAAGTCATTTGTATCACACTCAGAGGTTCTTCACTGAGACCTCCCTTTGTTACCCAAGGAAAGTCCAGTTATCTCTTCTACACGACGTGAAGTCATCTGGTACGCCAGTCATAAATACATTGGACTGGAATAGGTTACATACCTGTAACTCACTGTGTTGAATTAACTTTCTACAGTTTCAATATTTTAAGCACAACCTTCCAGTTTTCCCCGTTTTCCTCTTCTGTAGACTGACAGCTTTGTCCTCTGGCCTGGACACTGGGGCCATCATTTCACATCTCTCATTTTCACAACTCCCCTTCTCAAGCCCACAATAGGCCATTCCTCCCAGCTCCACTGATTCCTGAAGACCAGACTCAGTCCTGGTCTGCGCTCCAGAACACGTGGCTCACCGCACACTGAAGGTGGTTCCTGCTTCATACAGATGACAACAATGTAATTAAGGCCACTTATACTCATAGGTGCTGCTGCTGCTGCTGCTAATACACTTCAGTCGTGTCTGACTCTGTGTGACCCCATAGACGGAAGCCCACCAGGCTCCCCCGTCCCTGGGATTCTCCAGGCAAGAACACTGGAGTGGGTTGCCATTTCCTTCTCCAATGTGTGAAAGTTAAAGTGAAGTCACTCAGTCATGTCCGACCCTTAGCGACCCCACGGACTGCAGCCTACCAGGCTCCTCCATCCATGGGATTTTCTAGGCAAGAGTGCCATTGCCTTCTCCGACTCACAGGTGACGATGTCTCAAAGAATCTGTAATGGAAGTTAAATCGTCATTGTTTTGAAATTCCTGCTGGTTTTTATTTTATACTTAACTTTTCGATTATCATTAACAATGGATTATTTGCCAAATTAAAACCATCCCAAATAAAGGTAAAGCGAATTCCTCTTTCCTGCTGACCACGCATTAATTGTGCCCGTATACGGCACCATTTCTCTGGGATCAGATATTTTTGCCGGGACTCCTACTGGTCTCCTAACTCCAGTGGTCTCCTAACTAGATGCTCTTGCCCAGTCTCACTTTCTTCCTGTCCAGTCTCCACAATAATGCCAGACTGGTCATTCTGAATCTGCACATCTGATTGTGCCTTTCCTTCCTCAGCAGAGCACACAGCCCTCCATGACTTCCCCTCTGCCAATTCTCCTCACCCCTCTCTACCCAACCCCAAGTGACATGCCCTGTCAGCCACACCCCATACCTACTGCACTCCAAGCCTGACCTGCTTTCTCACAGTTGGCTTTTTACATGCTATCTGTTGGAGTTTCCACTCTGTATCTTCATAGTCCACCTTCAAGTCTCATCACCATCAGTCCCTCCTTGGTGAAGACACCCTGATTGAAATGCCTTCCCACCCCGACGCCAGGCATCAGGGATTCAGGCTTTCTCTCAGACGTAAGGCAAAATTAACAATATTGGGGCACTATTCGTATTTCATTATCACTCTTTGTTTGCCCACATGTTGCTGCACTAGTTCCTGAGATTTTTATTTTTCCAAACCTGGGTATCTAGGACAGTTGAGCCCTGATAAATAGTTGTTAAATGAATGAATAATGTGCCTACAAGCCTCCTTGACTTTAGAAGTAAAAAGTGAAGTTGCTCAGTCATGTCTGACTCTTTGTGACCCCATGAACTGTAGCCTACCAGGCTCCTCCATCCATGGGATTTTCCGGGCAAGAATACTGGAGTGGGTTGCCATTTCCTTCTCCAGGAGATCTGCCTGACCCAGGGATTGAACCCGGGTCTCCTGCACTGTAGGCAGACGCTTTATCATCTGAGCCACCAGGACTCTACAAATCTTAGGGCCCTTTCACCCTTTTTCCTATCCCCTATTCTGTTTAGTCCCTGATAATCTTAATTTTCATTTCAGCTCAACTGAGATCGTCATATGGGGACCCCAAACACAAAGGTCCAGTTTGAAGGAATCATCTCGTCAGTCATGATAGAGAGGCCATTTTCTATTTTCAAGCAGCCTAAAGTAAAATAAAAATTCTCACATCCTTTACCTCTATTTCACTCTCTTGCCTGAATCAAGCTTTCAGTTACACTTTGGAGAGAAATGGTTTTGTCATATTCATTTCCACCCAAGCCTTGTAAAACAGAATTTTACCCATCAGAGTAATGACAGAAAAGAAAAATAAAGGTGATGCACCAACCACATTAAACTGGAAATTGAGTTCAACATTGCATGCCTTCTCTGTGCCAGGCTGGGTGTGAGCTAGGTCTTGACACATTCTTCCCTCTGGCTGGAATAATTTGTTGAGTTTAGGTTTCTCAACATTCATGCAATGGATATTTTGGGCCAGATAACTCTTCACTGTGGGGCTTTCCAGTGCATCTTAGGATGTTAAGCAGCATCCCTTGCCTCTGTGACTCAGTGCCAGCAACATCCCCACCCCAACTGAGACAATAAAAAATGTCTGAAGATACTGCCAAATGTCGCTGGGAGGCAAAATCAACCCTGCTTGAGAGTCACTGATGTAACTGATTCCTGCGCACCCTTTGTATTTTAGCTAATGTGTCACCACCTCTTAGAAGCCTTCCTTGACCCCTCAGCATGGAGCAAATGCCCTATGACATGTTCTTATAATACTGTACATGGTTACTTCAGAATACATATTGAGGATGGCAACTATATATTTATTAGCACGTGTGTTTGCTTATTATTTTTCTCCTAGTCTATAATATCCATGGAAGTGGGTCTGTTTTTTCTCACTATTGCATGCCTTAGCACAGTATCTAGTTCATACTAAGTTCCCCCCTCCCTAAACAAATGCTGTGTAAAAGGGAGGATAGCAATGCAAAGATCAAAGATGTAATCTCTGGCCTCAATAGCAAAATTCAAAAAAATTCAGAGGAAGTATAGGTATGAACCACTGGCTAGAAACATCTAAGAAGCCATGTAATTCAAGGGCGATGGAACTTGTAAAATGGTCTTTCCATATACTTGAAAGATAGTGGAGAGCAGCTAAGAAATTAATGTGGCAGGAAAGTCTCTGATGATGGGATGTGAAGGGATGGGTACATACAAATGTAGAGTCATCTACAAGAAGTGTGCCATGAAGGCTATGGTTTATTCAGAAAGAACTGAGGCTCATGTGAAGGACTACAGGGAAAACTACAATGCCATGTTTAAATGGCAGGACTCTACCACATGAAAAGCAGCAGCTCTGTAGCCCTTAAGGGAACTCAGGACAGGAAGAAGCGAGAAACTTCCACTCCTAGTTTCTGATACATTCTGTATCTATGGCTAACTTCAAAACAAAGTAAACATTTTAAAATGTCCTTTACTAAATGAATAACAGATCGTTTTCCTTTATGAAGATGTAAGCAAAATAGAAACCAAACTATTTTCTCTAATCCATCTGCCATCAATGTCTTTTCCAAGTAAGGGCTCTTAAGTTTAAAAAAATTTTTTTTTTTTTAGCTGCACTGCACAGCATGTGGGATCTTAGTTCCCAGACCAGGGATCAAATCCTTACTCTCTGAAGTCGAAGTGCAGAGTCTTAACCACTGAACCACCAGGGAAGTCCCAGGGGCTCTTAAATGTTCTCATCTTTTCTTACTCTAAAGTTTTCAATTTGATTTGTGTGATGTTCACTTATTAAAGGGGTATGAGAGTCAGGGTCTTGGCAGGAAAAAGATGGACACAACAAAGGGATTGTTTAGAGGATGTGTCGAGAAACCACAAGGGTGGTGCTACATCTAGGGTCTAAGAGTGAGGCACTCTTGTCACCTCTAGGCCTGAAGGGGTAAAGGAGAGAAGGAACAGGAGCTGAGAGAGGGAGGGGGCCACCTGCAATGAGCCGTGGCCCTAGAGGAGGATGCCAGCCTGTAGCCACCAGGCACTGAGGGAGCATGGAGTGGATCAGCACCAGCCATGCGCTCCTTCCTGCCCTCTTCTCCCTCTCAGCTGCTGCTTCTCCTTAGTGGTAGCAATGAAGCTGCCGGGTCACCCGCTGACTCAGTTCAAAAAGGTGTACTTCCAGGGCCCAGGACAGGAAACAGAAGGCTACAAAGAGGACACGGAGGGGCAGCAGAAAATATTCCATTCAATGTTTCATTACACACCACTATCAGAGGGTGGATGATAATGATATTTCAGACTTCATACCAACATTTTGTAAAATGGCATGGCATGCTGCAGTCCATGGGTTCACAAAGAGTCAGACACAACTTGTGACTGAACAACAATTGATTTTGCAATATCTCTTTCTTTAACTGGAAAATAGGGTATATTTTCAAGGGTGTATATACTCTGGGCTTTCCCGCATGGCTCAGACAGTAAAGAATCCACCTACAATGCTGGAGACCTGGGTTCAGTCTCTGGGTTGGGAAGATCTGCTGGAGAAAGAAATGACAACGCACTCCAGTATTCTTACTGGCAAATCCCATGGACAGAGGAGCCTGGCAGGCTCATGGGGTCATGTTCTTGAGGCTGCAAAATAAACTCTGGGACTAGACATATATAGAGAAATCCCGCATGGCTATCTCAGAGGCTCGATCATTTCCACAGTCATTGCAGTGACGCAGACTAAGAACTAGGCTCACACCAGGTTCCACGTCCCCTGCTACACTCTTGAACATGACATGGCTGCATGACAGAGACACACAACTTAACCTGCTTTTGCTTCTCTCCTTTAGGGGTGTGATAGGATCACACAGTAGAGCCTTCTTCACTTTCCCCACGAAGGAAGCAGGAGCAGCAGATGTTAGAATAGTCTTCATGGCCCTCTGAGAAAGTTTAGAGGGAGGGAGAGAAAGAGAAAGAGAGAGAAGCAGCTGTTGGGGTGAGAGGGACCTTGGGGGTGCTCAGTCGCTAAGTCATGTCCAACTCTTTGCAACCCCATGGACTCTAGCCCACCAGGCTCCTCTGTCCATGAATTTTCCAGGCAAGAATACTGGAGTAGGGTGCCATTTCCTTCTCCAGACCTTGGGGCAATATGTAGTTGAAAGGGAATGTTAGGATGCTTGCTTATGTATCATGCAACATTACATCTCTCCCCTTGGAATTTTCTGAGAGACTTACAGAAAGATTTCAAGTACTCCCCAATGTTTTAATTTAAATATGAAGCTGTTCAGATAGAGAGCCCAAGTCATCCCAGCCTTCTTTAGGCTACAGAAGCAAAGAACAGATGGCCATCTGGACAAGGGCCCTAGAGCCAGAAGGAGAATCTGAAGAGCATGGGAACTCAGAGATGCCAGCCTCCATGTGATGCCTGGGTGAACTCTGTCACCCACATTTTCCAGGAAGAGAGAGCAAGCACCAAGGGCAATATGGAGAAAGTACAACCGAGCTCAACACACTAATAGGTGCAAACATGAACAACGAGTTGGTGGTCGCCCTTACTGGACAGGCCCCGTCTTGGGATAACGAAGCCTACTGGGGTTGATTCTAGCTGCTGAGACCCAGCCCAGGCTTCTGCCTGCCCCAGCCCTTGAGTCCTGACCTGGGCTTGTCGCCCATGCTCCCATCTGTCCTGCTCATTACTTGGCACTCTTTCCTGTTCAGAGCCTCAGCCTCCACCTGTTTGTGCTTTAGATGAACCCCTTCTGCAAACTCTAGGCCTAGCATGCATTTGAATTTCAAGTTTTAAAAAAATATTTATTTGGCTGTTCCAGGTCTTAGTTTCAGCATGCAGGCGCTTGGCTGCAGCATTCAGGCTTGTAGTTGCAGCATGCAGGCTCTTAGTTGTGGCATGCAGGATCTACTTCTCTGACTAGGGATCAAACCCAGGCCCCCTGCATTGGGAGTGCAGTCGTAATCACTGGACCACTAGTGAAGTCCCTGAATTCCAAGTTTTGATAGCTGGTTTTCCTAGCAATGTATCCGCATGATACTCCAGCCTGGCCAACTACTCAGTTCCTGCAAGCCAATATATTATTAGGGCTTCCCGGGTAGCTCAGCTGGCGAAGAATCCACCTGCAGTACAGGAGTCCTTGCTTTGATTCCTGGGTTGGGAAGTTCCCCTGGAGAAAGGATAGGCTACCCGCCCCAGTATTCTTGGACTTGCCTGGTGGCTCAGGTGGTAAGGAATCTGCTGGAAATACAGGAGACCAGGGTTCAATCCCTGGGTTGTGAAGATCCCCTGGAGGAGGGCATGGCAACCCACTCCAGTATTCTTGCCTGGAAAATCTCACGGACAGAGGAGCCTGAAAGGCTACAGTCCGTGGGTTTGCAAAGAGTAGGACACGGCTGAGTGACTAAATAAATTATTATTTCACTAATATTTATTGATTTTTTTCCCTATAAACCTAGAACATTGCATGAATTCTCTCTAGTCAGCCACAGAAAATATCTTTAAGCAAGAGAAATCTGCCTTTCCCATTGTATGGATGAAAATCCATACAATTCCCATTGTATGGATGTAATACAGAAAGGTTGAGTAACTTCTCTACGGTCAGACAGCCTGCTGGCAGTAAGGCTTGATTATCATTCCATTGGCATGGAATCCAGGCAGTCAGACATCTAAGCTTCTGCGTTCACCCACACATTTCAGAATGTTTAACACTCCAAAACGGGCATGACCCAAGACCTTGCCTTCCTTCCTGTCTGGCGCACCCGCCCTCATTCTGTACCTAGTAAGCAGCTCCCTCAAGTCTCAGCATACAGGCTCCCGCCTCAGAGAGGCCTCCCTGTTCACCCGCCTAAAGATAATCTCCCCTGCTTGTGCTCTCTCATGCATCCCGTGCTTTCCCTTTGTTACATTTACACCAACAAACATTCTTCATGTGCTTACCTGTCTAATGTCTTATCTTGCTCTGCAAGGGACAGGGACTGTTTTGCTCGGCACCATGTCCCCCACATTCAGCTCAGCAACTGACCCATAGTGGTCAATATTTTTTTTTTTAATAAAGGGACAAATGAATAGACTTCTTTCTGGTATTCTCCTCAGTGCAGAACCTTTCAAAATTCCATCCAGTACCTAAATTGTTGAGTCTGTGGCAAATGCTCATTTTGCTGTTTGCTTACTGGCTAAGAAAACAAACATTCATCCTTTGAAGATACATTTTATTTTTAGAGGTAGATAAAAGACTTTTGAGATTGAATTTGCAATGAGCGAATTTGTCACAACTAGGTAACCTGAGTTCCATAGTGCCTTGTGATTGTAAAACAGTAAGACTGTGTGTGTATGTCCTGTGGATACTGCAGAAAAATTCTAATGGTTGCCCAACCGCAGTGGTTCTCACCAGTGTACAGTCTATAGGGAACAACTCGATTGGTCATATACATTCCAGCACATCTGTTCAGGATTAGCTTTATTGATTTCTAATTAGGTTTCCAATGTGCCTAGTTTAGTCCAGTGGCCTCAAACATTTTGTACTTAGGACCCTTTTGTATTCTTAAAAAGTATTGAAGAGCCTCAAAGAGCTTGTGTAATAAAGATTATGTCTATCAAAACTCACCATACTAAAAATTTAAAAGCATCTAGGTATTCTGTTCCGTTCCGTTCAGTCGCTCAGTCATGTCCGACTCTTTGCAACCCCGTGGACTGTAGCCTACCAGGCTTCTCCGTCCATGGGATTCTCCAGGCAAGAATACTGGAGTGGGTTACCATTTTATTAGATCACTTAAAAATTACATTTTTCGATAAGTTTTTTTTTTGGAAAAAATCCAGTGTCACTCACATATGTGGTTGGAAAAGAAAAAGTAATTTAATAGCCTTTTCACATAATCATGGATATTCTTTGATACTTTACCCAAACTTAACAATTGGCAGTTTCTTAAAGATTAGTTCAGTGTGAAATAAGAAACTATATCAATGAAATGTTTGTACTTTGTTACATGAAAATCCATTCCTCTGTCCTGCCTGATTTGGATTGACACATGCATGATTTTGTAATATCACCATATTTGGTCACTTAGAAAATATTGGTTCACTGATACTGGTCCTTCCTAGTATGTGCATTTTGTCATACAATATCAAAAAATAACACTCATTAATGTCATTACTAACAATGTTAGAAAAATCTTAAAGTATTGGGAAATTGTCAAGTTCATGGTGGTGGATATGAGTTTTCCAAAATCGGTAATCTTAGTAATTTTTTAAAGCTTGAATTTTATCATTGGCAACAAATATCGTTAGTTATTCTTCTTAACAGTAATAGGTCCACTTTATTCATTTTTAAGAAAATGTCTACAAAATAACCATGGGGGGAAAAAGGGGTAGTTGAGCTCAAAGTTGAAACACGTAGTTGCTTTTCTTTGAGCTATATTGGGTATCAGTTCAGTTCAGTTCAGTTCAGTCGCTCAGTCGTGTCCGTGTCTGACTCTCCGCGACCCCATGAATCACAGCATGCCAGGCCTCCCCGTCCATCACCAACTCCCGGAGTTCACTCAAACTCATGTCCACAGAGTCGGTGATGCCATCCAGCCATCTCATTCTCTGTCGTCCCCTTCTCCTCCCGCCCCCAACCTTTCCCAGCATCAGAGTCTTTTCCAGTGAGTCAACTCGTCGCATGAGGTGGCCAAAGTATTGCAGTTTCAGCTTCAGCAACAGTCCTTCCAATGAACACCCAGGATTGATCTCCTCTAGAATGGACTGGTTGGATCTCCTTGCAGTCCAAGGGACTCTCAAGAGTCTTCTCCAACACCACAGTTCAAAAGCATCGATTCTACGGCAATCAGCTTTCTTCACAGTCCAACTCTCACATCCATACATGACCACGGGAAAAACCATAGCCTTGACTAGACAGTAATGTCTCTGCTTTTTAATATACTATCTAGGCTGGTCATAACTTTCCTTCCAAGGATATAGAAGAGCTTTATTCTTTCCATTATGTCATGCTAAGTCACTTCAGTCATGTCTCTTTGTGATGCTATGGATTGTAGCCCACCAGGCTCCTCTGTCCATGGGGATTCTCTAGGCAAGAATACTGGAGTGGGTTGCCATGCCCTCCTCCAGGGGATCTTCCCGACCCAGGGATCAAACCTGCGTCTCTTCTCTCTACTGCATTGGTAGGTGGGTTCTTTGCCACTAGCGCCACCTGGGAAGTCCCATTATGTCAGACAGAATGTTAAAGAGACTCAAGATTAAATGAAATTAATATTTTTTACTGCTTCACCAAGGAAATTCTTAACTGAAACTGGCTTGTCTTTTTCTTCTCTCACTGTGACATTGTGGTGGTGAAGAACACAATGCCTACCGCCTGGTATCTTGATTTGTGCAAAAGCATCAGCAGTTTAACCGCCATTTCACACTGTCAGTGCAAACTTCAATGCGGCAGCAAAGGCAAATAACATCTTAGTATTATGATGAAAATAGTTTTGACCTTTCTAATCCCCTGAAAAGGTCTTGTGGGCTTCCAGGAGGCTACAGACCACTCTTTGAGCAAAGCTTGTCCATCTATCTGCTGTGAAACTTTCGAAGAGCCCTCAGCAAAGGTGTGGCATTACCTTCCAGCATATAATGACCAGACAGTACACTGCTAAAACAGTGTCAGCCTGAAACTGGAAGATGGCTCAAAAACCATGAGAGGAAACAGAACGCGTGACAAGAGAGACTCGGTTACAGACAAGATAAATGACTTTTGTTACAATATGTTTGGACACAAACACATCATAGCGACACTGATTCTAAAATCTGCTTTACTTTGTCCACAACATGCTTCACGAACTATCAGCAGTGGTCACTGTCTCTCGCTGGATTCTTCTAATTCCTATTTCTCAGAGTACAAACTCCAATAACATGGGTTCACTTTTGAGGGGAAATTCAGGGAATTCAGGGAAGAGACACCTTCACCTGTAATCAGAATTTGCCTTTTAGCACAAATTTGGTTGCTTCCTACCACTTGGATTTGAGTTCTTGCTGCTGTTGCTAAGTTGCTTCGGTCGTGTCCGACTCTGTGCAACCCCATAGACGGCAGCCCACCAGGTTCCCCCGTCCCTGGGATTCTCTAGGCAAGAACACTGGAGTGGGTTGCCATTTCCTTCTCCAATTTGAGTTCTTACTTCTGGCTAATTTCACTTCATCTTCTGTCCCTTTCCAGGGTGATTTCCTGGTAGTGTTTAGTAGCTAATTAGTAAATGCCTAATGACATCTGAAAGAGGACAACTTTGTAAGATAATTATTTATTTGGGGGAAGCAGGTTTTATTTTTCTCCCATTTTTTCTTTTTTTAAATGGGAGTCTAATTGCTTTCTGAAATTATATAAATACTGCAGTGGTTTCTCTAAAGCATGTGGCAGCTGTAGAGATGCACTCAGTGTGGATTAAATGCACTTTGTTCACAGTCAAGGAGCAGTAAGCAGGGGAACCCAGCTCTTAAGGCCCTTTGTGTAATGTCAAACAACTTGGGTTGCTGCATTTGCCTGGCTGGCCCTCAGGGAAGAGGTCTCTGAGAGGGAGCGATCCAGGTAGGATCTGGGTAAGGTGGGAAAGAGAGAAGGCTACATCTGTCCCATCAGTGCAGTCTGTTATCAGGGTAAAAAAACCTTTCCATCTTCTTAGCATCTTCCCTGGCTCTGAACAGTGCAGGAGTTCTCCTGGGGAGAGTTCATGCCACTCCCAGGATGGAGGCTTGCACCAAAACCTCACTCGAGCACCAGGCCAGTGAACCAGAAACAATGAGACAGATTGCTGGCCAGCAACCTCACCCCGAGACTGTGGAGGTGGGGCACCAGGTAGACTCGGCTATGGAATCTCCCAGAAGTGGATCAGCAGCTCCTTCCCATCTCCGCAGGAGAATGGATGACATGGATTCTGCTGGAGCCCCTGACTGATGAAGCGCAACCAAGAGAATTTTTCCCAACCTGCTGTGTCAATAGATAGGAGGGCAAGATTATGAAATGGGGAACCAGAATGTTTTTCTTCTTGTGAGGAGAGGCTCATTGACAGGATAAAACTCAGCCTGAGCTAAGGCAGCCCATGGCGACAAAAACAAGAAAGTGAAAATTAAAGTTGCTCAATTGTGTCTGACTCTTTGCGACCCCCTTGGAATTCTCCAGGCCAGAATACTGGAGTGGGTAACCGTTTCCTTCTCCAGGGGTCCTCCCAACCCAGGGATTGAACCCAGGTCTCCCATATTGCAGGTGGAGTTTTTACTGTCTGAAGGAAGCCCAAGAATACTGGAGTGGGTAGCCTATCCCTTCTCCAGGGGATCTTCCTGACCCAGGAATCGAACACGGGGTCTCCTGCAGTGCAAGCGGATTCTTTACCAACTGAGCTATCACAAAAACAAGGGTACAGTCCATTTTCAGAAGTACACCACCGTCATGCAGCATTTCCACACACCATGTCACCACTGCTGCACCTCACCATACCCAAATGAGGTGGGCAAAGGGGAGAAGTGAGCATCACAGCTCACAGAGTGCTGGGGAGTATTTCTATAATAAAGAAATACACATATTGTAAGACATACGTTCGACCACAGGCCTGCTCCTCCATGTAAAGCTAAAAGTAGGGGTAGCCAATGTGAGTAGTTTTAGAAACATTTCTTTTTGAAGTCACAAAAAACAAGAAGGACCTAACCTTTCTCTCAGATGCAGAGCATTCACAATGAGAACAGAAGGTATTCTGTTTTGGATGTTTCTGATGAGATCGTTACATTTCTCTTTTTTCTTTTCTTCAAAACAAGAATAAAGGCACCCAGTGACTTTCAGTTTGCCTTAGTCTTTATTACTCCAAGGACATTAAGAGTTGACAGTGCACACAATTCTAGTAATAAGGGTTTGTTTGGTACCTGGCTAAAATTGCCAGTATTTGGAGCTTTCTCAGCTTGAAGCTCCCATAGGCATCCTGTTGGTACCTAGTGTTAGGAGAATTGGGAAAAGACTCAACTGCTTTGAGCCCAGGCTTCCCTTCTGTGAAATGTAACAACAATATCTACTTTACAAGTGCTAGAGTAAAGGAGACACTGCACAGATAAATGTGTAAAGCACAACTGCCTGGCACAATAGTGCCAAGTACATTCATTCAGTGGTGTGCTAGAGTTGGTTCATATGAGCTCATAAGTGCTCACTGTTACATTTTCTGGAACTTTGTGAGCCAGCGGCTAAACATTGGTAGCCTGAAACCAACCATGGCAGGAGTATTCACTCAATGGAAACCAGCAAGCTGTACATCAGGGTTCCTTCCCACCTGGTTGCTAAAGATTTACAAACACACTACTACTGCTGTTAGTAATTTTTTTTTCTTTTCTCCTGTTCCGTATTGTTCTAAAGAATAGGATGAACTAAATATTTGCTGGATATAATTGTCTTGAAAATGTGACGAATTTTCTTTCACTGGGGTCAGACCCCCTGTTGGCTTAAAGCACCAATGAAGCAATTTTGGAATTCCAGGCATCAGCAAGCTTAGTGGTTAGAGGAGACACTGTTTATGCCTTCCCAACAACCATCTTCCCTGCCTTCCCTTTCTTCCCTCATCACAGAACTAGATTCCTTGATTTCAGGGAAGGTGGGCTCTGATCCTAATTTATAGCCCCAGAGATGGATAACGATTGCTGTAGTCAGTCAGGGCAGTGTGATTTTCCCTCACCAGTGATTGGTCTGGTACCACTCATATAACTGAGTTCTGGCTTCCGTTCTCAGATAAAAGATGCAGACCCTTGTTCCATACTACCCAAGAAATCTACAGAATTAATGTGATCTCTAGCAAATTACTGATGAAATTTTTCACAGAACTAGAACATATAATCCTAAAATTTATATGGAGCCATAAAAGATCTGGAATTTCCAAAGCAATTCTGAGGAAAAAGAAGAAAACTGGAGGCACAATCCTTCCAGACTTCAGATGATACTACAAAGCAACAGTAATCAAAGCAGCGTGGTATTGGCATAAAAACAGACATACGGATCACTGAACAGAATAGAGAGCCCTGAAATAAACCCATAAATCCATAGTCAATTAATCTTCAACAAAGGAGGCAACTATATGCAAGTCTAAAGACAGTCTCTTCAGTCAGAGTTATTAGGAAAGCTGGACAACCAGCATATAAATCAATGAAGTGAGAACATTCCCTAACATCATGCACAAAAAAAAAATTCAAAACAGCTTAAAGACTCAAATGTAAGACATGACACCATAAAACTCCTAGAAGAGACATAGGCATAAAATTCTTTGACATAAATTGTATTAACGTTTTCATAGTCAGTCTCCCAAGGCAATAGAAATATAAGCTATAATAAACAAATGGGACCAAACCAAACTTATAAGCTTTTGCACAGTAAAGGAAACTGTGCAAAATGTATTGACGAGATGAAAATATTTGTAGACAATGTATTGATTGCAGACAATAAAATATTTGCAGACAATGTGACTGACAAAGGCTTAATCTCTAAAATATACAAATAGCTCAGACAACTCAATAACAAAAAAAACAACTCAATCAAAAAAATGCACAGAACACCTATATAGACATTTCTCCAGAGAAGATGTACAGATAGCCAACAGGCACATGAAAAGATGCTCAACTAATCATTAAAGAAATGCAAATCAAAACTACAATGAGGTATCTATCACCTCATACAGATCAGAACGGGCATCATTAAAAAGTCTACAAATAACAAATGCTGGATAGGGTGTAGAGAAAACGGAACACTTCTATACTGTTGTTGGACATGGAACATCAGTGCAGCCACTTTGGAAAACAGTTTGGAGCTTCCTTAAAAAATCTAAAAATAGATTTACCATATGATCCATGCTCCTGGGCATGTATCTGGAAAAAACTCTGATCTGAAAAGATACATGCACCCCAATATTCATAGCAGCACTATTTATAATGGTCAAGACATGGAAGCAATCTAAATGTTCACTGATAGATGAATGGATAAAGAAGATGCGGTATATGCATACAACGGAATACTACTCAGCCATAAGAAAAAGAATGAAATATTGCCATTTGCAGCAACATAGATGGACCTACAGATCATCATACCAAGTGAAGTCAGAAAAAGAAAGATAAATATCATACAATTTCACTTATATGTGGAATCTAAAATACGATACAGAAGAACTTATTAATATTTACAAAACAGAAACAGATTCAGACTATCTTAAGATAGAAAACTATCTTATGGTTATCAAAGGGGAAGGCTTTGGGGAGGGGTAATTAGGATTTGGGGATTAGCAGATACAGACTAGTATATATGAAATAGATAAACAAGGTCTTACTGTATAGCATAGGGAACTATATTCAATATTCTATAATAAACCATGAAAGTGAAAAGGAACACACACACTGGTACTCTGCTGTACACCACAAACTAATACAAATTTTAAATCCACAATACTGCAAAGATAAATAGACTCTTTTAGAAGAAAGCTCTTGAGTCTTCTTCTGCCCATCCACTTTTGTACGGAGATGAGATGCCATGTGACTATAAGACAACATGCAGGAGGGAGGAAGCCAACCCTCTGAGGAGGTCTGAGTGGAAGAGTGAAGAGTGCCTATTTTTGTGACAACATTACTGAGCCACTGAAAATGACTCTCACCAAGAAAAATGGTTTCAACCCAATTTATATTTTTTATTACTTACATTATTCTATCACTTATAGCCCAAAGACTCCCTATCCAATATGGGAGGGCAATATATTGCAAGTGCGGCTGTCTTTTCAGTTTCCTAGATTACATTTTGTAGTTTAGTTCAGTTCAGTTCAGTAGCTCAGTCGTGTCTGACTCTCCGCGACCCCATGAATCACAGCACGCCAAGCCTTCCTGTCCATCACCAACTCCCGGAGTTCACTCAAACTCATGTCCACAGAGTCGGTGATGCCATCCAGCCATCTGATTCTCGGTCGTCCCCTTCTCCTCCCGCCCCCAACCCTTCCCAGCATCAGAGTCTTTAACACCTCCTTATAAAGCCCATCCTGGCTCTAATGTCAAAGAGCCCCAGGCTCAGAGTAAGAGGAGACCATATTATGGTCAGGAGAAGCTGGTATGGAATGGGAGGGGAGATGTTAGTGGGTCTGTGGACTTCCCTCTGGACCTATGTGGGTTTATTCAGCTATTATAATTGAATCAATCAAAGATGGACATCACTTTGAAGTTCTTAAAGGGACTTACAGGGTATCCTTCTAGGGTACAATGTCATTAGGATCGTCTCATGATGATTTTATCCAGACTTATTTTGAATGCATACACGAAAGGATATCTGGGAAATTCATTCACAGCTGGCAAATAAATGGAAGAGCTATTTTCTTAAGTATAATTGCTGTACAATATTATGTAAGTTACAAGTGTACAATATAATGATTCAAAATTGTGGTTATACTCTATTTATAGTTATTATAAAATACTGGCTACATTCTCCCATGTGGTACAATATATCCTTGTAGCTTACTTTATACCTGATAGTCTGTACCTCTGACTCCCCCTCTATCGCCCCTCCCCTCACCCCTCTCCCCAGTGGTAACTATTGTGGAATCAAAACTACCACAAACCAGTGTCTACAACAAAGAAGGAGACTCACAGACACAGAGAATGAGCGAGGCTTTCCGGGAATGCTGGAGGTGGTAGCAGGGTGTTCCAGAGGCTATACCTATTACCCTTTCAAACAAAATCTGAGATGAATGTGTCATCATAAACCTGAGAAAATAAGAACCTGAAAGGGAGGAGGATTTTCCAGCAGAGGAAATAGTGAGCTCATCCATAATGCCCTAGTCAGGTGTTGGAATCTGCTTAGGACCCCCCAAATGACGGAAATATTGCAGTCAAGTCAGTGGAGTCCCACCAGCAATGGAGCAGGGAGGAGGGCATTTCAATGAAGAAGTAGGCAACGTGAATATTATTTCTGGAGGCAGCTTGGAGGCAAAATCAGAGAACTCTCTGCCAGAGAGGGATGGTTTCCCTCCATGTGCCACAGCAGGGGTTTTTCCAGATTGCTGTAGGAGCTCTGGGCTCAGGAGACCGGATGTGTGATTCAGGAGGGTACAAAAACAGCCCTATATGCTTCATCTCCTACAGCCACAGTTCCCAACTCATCTCTCTCTCTGCAGAGTCTATGACCACATCTGATGGCAGCTTCTTCCTACACGTCACAGGCTACAAGCTTCATAGAGCTCAGCTGGCAGGCGAGTGCAGGAGGGGGACAATGCCAATAGTGAGAAGCCACATTGAGGGCCTTCAGCGCTGGGAAATGACAGAGCATGCTAGGAAGTCCATGAATGGCCTCTGAGGCTGTTTAGAGCTTATCAAGACCTCCTTTCTCCTTTTGCTGAAAACTCCCATGGCAGTGAAAGGAATCTCTGTCTCGTTTATTTCAAAGGGGGATTTGTAAAAAAAAATATTCAGCGTTATCCAAGTAGCTCTTTACCGGCTAATTTTCAGAACTAAATATCTCAATTGTTGCAAAACATTTCTTTTTCATATGAGTCAAAGCAACTGGGGATGGGGCCGGACATCAGATGCATTTTCCATTTATACATTCTGTTTCTCTCTCTTTAGGAGGTAGCCAATGCTTAAGCCTTTTCAGAAACTATTTTTAGGGCACAACTGCTCACTGATAAGAGTTTATCAGAATAAAATCAACTTCAGGAAGCAGGGGTGTTCCTGCAAAGTGCTCTTGTTATTTGAGATCAATGAACTCCAAATCCCTTAAAACTGTTGCAGACCCACAGAAGAAGTCTGTCCCCGTGTAGAAAAGCAAGGATGTGCCGGGGCACTCAAGGGTCATGGCCTTTATTTGGGGGTTGTGAGTGGAAATTCTGACCACCTCACTTCTCTCACGTCCAGGAAGCAGCAAAAGAAGTTGTGTGTGTGTGAGCTACAATCGTGCTACAATTACATCATTCAAAATCAAAACTATAAATAGTTTCAGTGACAGAGATACACTCAGGTTACCTTTAAAAATAAGTGTTGGGAGCTGTGTTTCTACTTCTGCCATTATTGTTACCAGTTTAAAAAATGGGAACCATCCCCTCAAAGCCAAGTACCTGCCATAGGCAGATCAGGAATTGGAGTAACCTTCGGTGGAAGTGGAGGAGGAATTTGTCCAGCTTCACACAGGTGGCCCGCCATTTGTGCCTCCGTAGTTCCTCTGCCCACCTGTGCCTCCATTTCACTATTTCTGCTTTCTCATAGTTTTTGCTTCCTCATCTTATTGCTTCTGTTCCCCTTAACCTCACTGGCCATGTGTGAGTCTAACTGTACCTCCCAGTTTCTCTCAAGACACACACTCAGCCCCTGAGCTTGCTTCTCCCTGCCCCACTCACCAAGTGCTTCCTCATTCCAGCCTCTGAGAGAGGATTCAATGGCTCAGTTCGTCCTTCTTATATGGCTGGTGACCCTGAGAATTGATTGCTTTTAGATACATCCAGTTGTAAACTATGAATGGAATTGTGTGGTTCAAAATGTGACAGTCCTGGGTTTCCTTGGTGACTCAGTGGTAAAGAGACACGAGTTTGATCCCTGATCTCGGAAGATCCCACTGCCACAGAGCAGCTAAGCCTGTGTGCCACAACTACTGAGCCTGTGCTCTGGGAGCCCGGAAACTGGAATTACTGAAGCCTGCATGCCCTAGAGCCTGTGCTCCACAACTGAGTTCAGGCTGTCGGCATCAAGTCACTAAACGTAGGGTTGGGAGGAGAGGCTCTTCCAGTAGGTGTGAACAGGCTCCAGCCCACCACTTCCGCTGGCTCTTCACACAGTCTGTTCTGCTCAGAACCACCTTCCCCAAGTTCTTCCACTTCTCCCCACACACTTCCAGGCTAATTGTTACAAAGCTTCAACTAGTGGCAAGCTGCAGCCAGCTTGCCTGGGGGCAATGCTCCTCCTACCTGCTTCTAAGTCCCGTGTTTCCCTCTAATACAGATGCTCATGAGTGTCTCCATTAGACCCTAAGCTCAAGACATCCACCAGACTATGCACAGTGTCCAGCACATAGTGAGTACCCCAAAATATTTATTGCAGCCATGCATGAAGATACTCTTTGTGTCTCATGAAGTCTCTTCATGGGGGCAGCTGTCAAGTTGACCTGCTATGAGGGCACACAGAATATATTTATGAAGATGTAAACAGTGCAGCTTGGAAAAGACTTTCCAAGAGTTGGGTTGGTCGCTGGCTCATTCTCACTTCATTAAGACGCTTGTGCCCAAGAGACCAGTAATTGCATTTCTTGGTCCCTAGCCCTGCATTTGCCTTCCTGTCCCTGAAGCCCCAGGGAGGCATTCATTAGTGAATGAGCACCTCTCGCAAGGATGGAAGATGTCTGTGTGCAAGCTGAGCGCTTCACTTGTTTTTGTTTGTGAGAAATGCTCACCAGAGGGACAATAAAGCCATCCGGCTAGGGTGTGCATGGCACAGCAGAGGATTCCGGGGTGATGGTGGGAGGGATATGGGGACAAGGAGCAGTCAGGAAGAAAATATGAAGGGTATTGATTCATTCTCAGCATGTTTTCTGAGCTTGGAGGGAATGAACATTCTGTATTCAAGGGACTTTGAAGGTTGGTTTAATATTGCACCCTTTTTCTGGAAAATCAGAGATATAGATCTGACTCTCATCAATAGAAAAAAAAATAGAACAGCACCTCAAAGAAGAGTCAGTGTCTATTTGTACAGGAGATAGGAAACGAAGCAGGTAAGCCTCCTGGGTACCCTGTGGAAGAGACTTGTATGCCCATGTCCCTGACCTCCCTGCACCTCCACCCCAAGGGACAGTTAGGGCTGGATTCGTACATGGGCACACATCCATGGGCACACTGGCTGCAGACAGGAAGGGGACCGCCACCAGCTGCTGCCTTGTGAGTGTGCCTTTATCATCCCGTGGACTCTGTTGGAAGGGAATCATCATGTCTTGAGCCTTGTAATATCCATAATATCATTGTTATTGGAAGAGATTTTCCCCCTTTATTCTCTGCTTCACTGACTCCTCCTATTTCTTTCAACAGTTTCTAAAACATTTTCACATAAGAGAAAACATTTCCAGAACTCCACCACATACATTTCAACCCTGAAGTTAGGTGGAGGTAGAAAAACAGAGATCTTTACAGACAAAAGAAGTGGTTCTTTACCTGGGACCATGATCCCCAAAGGAGTCCATGGATGGCCTTCATGAGTAAAATTTCAACTGTTTGGGGGAAGTGTCCATCACTTTCACTCGTGTGTCAGAATGGCTCCTTCCTGAAGCCCTTAACAGTGTTAAGAGCTGGGCTGATGATATCATATAATAAGGCTGAACTCAAGGTATTAGGAAAACACATGGCCTCAAAACAAGCCTATGTGGGGGTCAGAGCTCAGAGGTGATGCTCTGAAGGAGAGAGAAGTGGGCTTGGGCCTCAGACAGGTAAGCTTTAAACCCACAGCTTTAAACTCTGCCCCTGAGCCACTGGGGGACCCTGGGCAAGCTGTGTGACCTTCCAGAACCCAGGTCTGCACTTGCTACGAGATCTAAGTGGGACAGAGTCCTGTGTGCTCGAAAAGCTGGGCGACATGGCACAGGTTATTTTTAAACAGTATGTTGGCTATATTTTACAGTGCTCGGCTCAGTATATTCTTCCATCTCTAGACCTTTTCAGGTGAAGAACTTCTAACTTTAAAGCAATGAGTCCAATTGTTCATCTGGAAAAGCACAAGAAGTACTCAGACTTCTGTGAATGTTCTAGGGTGTACTGAAATTTAGAAAAAAATTTTTTATCTGAAAAGGTATCTGGAGGTTAAAGAAAAAAATATCAAG
Source organism: Moschus berezovskii (assembly GCF_049115385.1). Taxonomy (NCBI): domain Eukaryota; kingdom Metazoa; phylum Chordata; class Mammalia; order Artiodactyla; family Moschidae; genus Moschus; species Moschus berezovskii. Next base: position 90,547,783 of record NC_142461.1, on the reverse strand, counting down.
GAGCATATTATTTGAAAATGCAGTAGTACACTGTTTAAAAATAAGTTTATTCTATGTGCCCAGACCTTTTCAGACACCCTCTATGTTCAGGTTGTTGAGACACCATTTGTTTTTCCCTGTGGTTGAAGCAAAGGTTTGTGAACCCTAAAGACACCAATCAGCAGCACAGCGAGGGGTCCCCTCACTCTGGGGCTACATTCTATCAGCTGTGACCCCACACTGGTGTGTGTGGCTGGTCACATGCCTGTCCTCTGTCCCCACCTCTGTCACTCTCAAGTCCAGGAGCATGGGGGTGTCTAGCAGCCCTCCTCCATGCTCTCACCCTTGCCAGACTACCACCCTGGCTCTGTTCTGAGGGGAAAAGACTGCTGATCAGAGAAGACTTCAGTTGCATCTATTCACATGAGCATGGTTTTCTAAAAATAAAATGATGGTTATGATGGGAATGTAAATTGATACAGCCATGATGGAGACAGTATGGAGATTCCTATAAAAAACTAGGAATAAGACTACCATATGATCCAGCAATCCCACTGCTGGGCGTGTACTCTGAGAAAACCATAATACAAAAAAACAACAAAAAAAACCAACAAAAAAACATGTACCCTAATGCTCAATGCAGCACTGTTTACAATAATCGGGACGTGGGAGCAACCTCGATGACCATTGACAGATGAATGGATAAAGTTGTCGTACGTATATACAATGGAATATTACTCAACCATAGACAGGAACAAATTTGAGTCTGTTTGAGTAAAATGAATGAGCCTAGAACTTGTTATACAGAGTGAAGTAAGTCAGAAAGAGAAAAACAAATACCACGTATTAACACATACACATGGAATCTAGGAGCTTCCCCATGGCTCACTGGGTAAGGAATCTGCCTGCAATGCAGAAGACAACAGTTTGATCCCTGGGTCAGGAAGATCACCTGGAGGAGGCAATGGCAACCCACTCCAGTATTCTTGCCTGGAGAATCCCATGGACAGAGGAGCCTGGTGGGCTGTCGTTCATGGGGTTGCAGAGTCAGACATGACTGAAGCGACTGAGCACGCATACATGAGTGGAGTCTAGAAAAATGGTACTGATGAACCTATTTTCAGGCAGCACTGGAGACACAGAGAACAGGCTAGTGAACACAGTGCAGGGGAGGAGATGGGCTGAACTGAGAGAGCACTGAAACATACACATTACCACATGTAAAGCATAACTAGCAGGAAGTTGATGCATCACCCAGGGAGCTCAAACCGGTGATCTGTGATGATCTACATGGGCAGGATGGTGTGGGCGTGGGGCAGTGGTTGGAGGCAGGTTCAAGAGGGCGGGGACATGTCTGCTTATGGCTGATGCATGTTCTTGTATGACAGAAACTAACACAGTATTGTATAGCAATTATCCTCTGATTAGAAATACATTTTTTAAAGTAATGGGAAAACTGATGATTAAAGAAGAAGCCTGGAGGGGTCTTTGTCACCCCTCTTCAGGTGGGTGCTCCTGCTGAGTGCCCCTAGAGGCCCTCCCCTTTCCTTCTCTCAGCTCTTTGCACCTAGATTGCAACTGCTTGCTGAGTGCGCTGTCTTCCTCCCTGGTTCACGTTCAGTTCTCACCAGCACAGAAACTATCTTTCATAGTATTATTAAAGAACCTAAAATCTTCCTGAAGATGTTACTATTTGAGATTACTGAGTTACACTTGGAAAAAAAGTTACTCAAATAAGAAATGTCTCCTTAGTAAAGCCAAACATCAGAGCTACAACTTCCCAACTTGTTTTCTCCTGTGAAGCTGTGACATTAAGGTAAGAAGACACACAGGAAGCAAACAAGCTCGTCAGCGTGCTAACAGATATTTACCAATGAAGGGAGTACCCAGGTGCCCTCTCAAAGTCCTAGATCCGCTTCACAGACGTTTCCTCTGTGTTAGTCACTCATTCCTGTCCTTTGCTATCCCATTGACTGTAGCCCACCAGGCTCCTCTGTCCATGGGGATTCTCCAGGCAAGAATACTGGAGTAGGTTGCCATTCCCTTCTCCAGGGGATCTTCTTGACCCAGGAATTGAACCCAGGTCTCCCACATTGCAGGCAGATTCTTTACCACCTGAACCCCCAGGGAAGCCTCTGTGAGAAGCATACCGAAGACAACATCAGGTCTGGAACTGTTAGGGGATCGGCTCCCAGCCACGGCAGGGAAAAGGATCTCCTAGACGCTGTTTGGAAAATGTAGTTTCCCAAAATATAGTCCTGGAGCTGCTGATTCCAGAGGTCTGAAGTGCGGCCTGGAATCTGTATTTAACAAATGCTGCCTCTGATTCAGTTGATCAGTTAGGTTTGGGGACTGACTTCTAAGCAACCTGTAACTGACTAGTCTTAAAACCATTCTCCATGACTCATGTCTCTAAAGCCAGGGATGAGTATGTGTAAGAATCGCCCACAGAGCTCATTAAAAATGCAGATTTCACATCCAGTAGAAAGTGGCTAAAATGACAAAGAGTTCAGTTCAGTTCAGTCACTCAGTCGTGTCCGACTCTCCGCGACCCCATGAATCACAGCACGCCAGGCCTCCCTGTCCATCACCAACTCCCGGAGTTCATTCAAACTCATGTCCACAGAGTCAGTGATGCCATCCAGCCATCTCATTCTCTGTCGTCCCCTTCTCCTCCCGCCCCCAACCTTTCCCAGCATCAGAGTCTTTTCCAGTGAGTCAACTCGTCGCATGAGGTGGCCAAAGTATTGCAGTTTCGGCTTCAGCATCAGTCCTTCCAATGAACACCCAGGATTGATCTCCTTAAGAATGGACTGGTTGGATCTCCTTGCAGTACAAGGGACTCTCAAGAGTCTTCTCCAACACCACAGTTCAAAAGCATCAATTCTTCGGTGATCAGCTTTCTTCACAGTCCAACTCTCACATCCATACATGACCACGGGAAAAACCATAGCCTTGACTAGGCGGACCTTTGTTGGCAAAGTAATGTCTCTGCTTTTTAATATACTATCAAGGTTGGTCATAACTTTCCTTCCAAGGAGTAAGCGTCTTTGAATTTCATGGCTGCAGTCAGCATCTGCAGTGATTTTGGAGCCCAGAAAAATAAAGTCTGACACTGTTTCCACTGTTTCCCCATCTATTTCCCATGAAGTGATGGGGCCAGATGCCATGATCTTTGTTTTCTGAATGTTGAGCTTCAAGCCAACCTTTTCACTCTCCTCTTTCACTTTCATCAAGAGGCTTTTTAGTTCCTCTTCACTTTCTGCCACAAGGGTGGTGTCATCTGCATATCTGAGGTTATTGATATTTCTCCCGTCAATCTTGATTCCAGCTTGTGCTTCTTCCAGCCCAGCATTCCTCATGATGTACTCTGCATATAAGTTAAATAAGCAAGGTGACAATAGACAACAGCAAATACAGGTATAGCAGAGGAGCAGCTGGAACTCTTATTACATTACTGATGGGAGTGTAAAACTATACAGTCTTTTTGAAAAACTGTTTGCCAATTTCCTATAAGATTAAACACATACCTACTCTGTGATCAAACAATTCCACTCCTAGGAATTTACTCAAGAGAAGTGAAAGCATATGTTCACTTGTGTACTAGTTGGAGAAAAGACAGTCTCTTCAGTAAGTGGTACTGGGAGAGTGGACAGCTATATGTAAAAGAATGCAATTAGAGCATTCCCTAACACCACACACAAAAATGAATTTAAAATGTATTAAAGACCTAAATGTAGGGTCAGATAAAACTCTTAGAGGAAAACATAGGCAGAACACTCTGACATAAATTGCAGCAAGATCTTTTTGACTCATTGCCTAGAGTAATGAAAATAAAAACAGAAATAAACAAATGGGATCTAATTAAACTTAAAATCTTTTGCAAAAAAAAAAAAAAAAGCAATAACCCATAAACAAAATGAAAAGACAACCCACAGAATGGGAGAAAATGTTTGTGAACAAAGCAACCCACAAGGAATTACTCTCCAAAATATATCAATACAAACAGCTCATGTAGCTCAATAACAAAAACCCAAGCAACTCAATCAAACAGTGAGTGGAAGATCTAACAGACATTTGTCCAAAGAAGACATACAGATGGCCAAAAGGGCATATATCTTTTCATACAGATGGAAAGATGCTCAACATCACCCATTATCAGAGAAATGCAAATCAAATGAGGTACCATCTCACATTGGTCAGAATGCCCATCATCATAATATCTATAAACAATAAATGCTGGAGAGGGTGTGGTGAAAAGGGAAACTTCTACGTTGTTGGTCGGATTGTAAATTGGTATGCCCATTATGGGGAACAATATGGAGGTTCCTTAAAAAAACTAAAAATAGATCTACCATATGATCCAGCAATCCCACTCCTGGCCACATACTCAGAGAAAACCATAATTTAAAAAGATACACACACCCCAGTGTTCATTGCAGCATTATTTACAATAGCCAGCCTGGAGAATTCCGGGGACGGCGGAGCCTGGTCCGCTGCCATCTATGGGGTCACACAGAGTCGGACACGACTGAAGCGACTTAGCAGCAGCAGCAGCAGCAGGACATGGAAGCAATTCAAATATCCATCAACAGAGGAATGGAAAAGGAGATGTGATACATATATACAATGGAATATCGCTCAGCCATAAAAAAAAGAATGAAATAATGCCATGTGCAGTGATATGAATTTACTAGAGATTGTCATACTGAGTGAAGTCCATCAGACAGAGAAGAACAAATAATGTATGATATCACTTATATGTAGAACCTAAAAAATGGTAAAAATGAGCTAGTTTACAAAACAAAGTTACAGATGAAAAAAATTATGGTTACAGGGGAAAAAAGGAGGAGAGATAAATTGAAAGACTGAGATTGATGTATACACCCCTCTATATATAAAATAGATAATCAACATGGACCTACTGTAAACACAGGGAACTCTACTCAAAACTCTGTAATGACCTACATGGGAAAAGAATCTAAAAAAGAGTGGATACATGAATATGTATACCCGATTCACTTTGCTGTATAGCAAAAAGTAACACAACATTATAAATCAACTATACTTCAGTAATTTTTTTTTAAAAGACTTGTGTACTAGTATTCATAATAACTAAAAATTAGAAACAACTTCTGGTAGATACAGTCTAACATGACTCCGGATAAACCACAGCCTTGTATACTTCCCTCTCTTAGAGCCTGGATGAAATCTGTGACTTGTTCTATTCAATACAGCAAAGATGATAGAGTGTCATTCCTACAATTGTATCTTAAAAGATTCTGTTTAAGTACACTGAAAGGGGAGCTCTCCTGATGGTCTTAGTGGAGCATATGAAGTGAAGTGAAGTGAAGTCGTTCAGTTGTGTCCGAATCTTTGCGACCCTGTGGACTGTAGCCTACCAGGCTGCTCTGTCCGTGGGATTCTCCAGGCAAGAATACTGAAGTGGGTTGCCATTTCCTTCTCCAGGGGATCTTTCCAACCCAGGGATCGAACCCAATCTCCCACATTGCAAGCGGATGCTTTACCCTCTGAGCCACATATAGCCCTATTGTAAACTGGCTATGGAAAGGCCACGTGGCAGGGAACTGCAGAGGGCAGCCTCCAACTGATGGCCAGTAAGAAGCCAAGATCCTGAGTTCCACAATTGCAAGGATCTGATTTCTGAGCTTGGAAGAGGTCCCTCAGCTCTAGACAGGATGCAGCCTGGCTAACCCTGTGGATCTAGATTTGTGAGACTCTGAGCACAGGAACCAGCTAAGCCATGTCTAGACTCCTGATCCATGGAAATTGTGAGATAATAATTGTGTGTTTTTTGAATTGCTACATTTGCGGTAATTTATTACATTGCCTCGGGCTTCCCTAGTGGCAGTGGTAAATAACCCGCCTGCCAGAGCAGGAGATGTGGATTTGATCTCTGGGTCAAGAAGATCCCCTGGAGAAGGAAATGGCAACCCACTCCAGCATTCTTGTCTGGGAAATCCCATGGACGGAGGAGCGTGGCAGGTTATAGCCCGTGGAGTCCCAAAAGAGTTGGATATGACTTAGAGACCGAACAACAGTAATTACACTGCCTAGAAAAGTAATACACAACTCAAATGTCTATCAACAGATGAATGTATAAATGAATTGCAGATTATTCTTGAAATGGAATATTCAGTTCAGTTCAGTTCAGTCGCTCAGTCGTGTCCGACTCTCCGCGACTCCATGAATCACAGCACGCCAGGCCTCCCTGTCTATCACCAACTCCCGGAGTACACTCAAACTCATTAGCAATAAAAAGGAGCTACCAATACATGTAACAACGTGGATGAGTATCAAAACATGTTGAACAAAAGAAGCCTGACTCAAAATGGTATATGTGATGTGAAAGAAATGAGAACAGTGGTTGCTTCTCGAGAGAGAAGAGAAGAGAAGAGAGAGAGAGAGACTGTAAGGGGCCTAAGCAAACTTTCTAGAATGATAGAAGTTCTGGTTGGCATGGTGGTTACATAGGGTATACATATTTTTCAAATCCCATTGAATGATATACTTAAATATATACATATTTAATTGTGTGTGAAATTACACTTCAATTTTAGAAAAACACAAGTACCTTCCAGATTCTGATTCAGTGGGTCTAACCTGAGCAGTTGGACATAGCATTCTCAATTAACAAACATCACCAGACAATTCTAATGTAGAAGTCCTTGGACCACATTTTAAAAAACACCACCAAGCAGTGGATTATTTGAGGAGGAAGGATGGAGGAATCAGAAACACATGCTTTCTTCTGACTCAATCTAGCTTTCTCCCAAGAGAGCTGTATTCTAATTAGAACAACAGTGCCTTCATCTGTTATTTAGCCAGTCAACAGGCAACTTCATTTCAGTTCAATTAATTATTTTTCAAGTACTTGTTATTTGTCTTATTCAAAGAAATCATAAGACAGCCATTCTTCCAAAGAAGTTAAACTTTTGATTGAGGAAAAATGTCCATATATGTATAAAACTGGTAACTTCAAATCCAATACAAAGAAAACAAGACAATCACCCACTCTCTTCAATTATCAAACCTAGTTTCTTGGTCACTTTCCAAAGTATTCCCAGTGGCCCCACTTCTCTCACGTCATTCTGTCTTTAAAGTCACCTTTTTATGAGATAGTTAATCATTTTAATGATCTTTCAGATGTTGTTCCCCTTCCTAGGTTTCCTCCATTTTTTCAGTCTTAAGGGTTTTTTTTTTCCCCCTCTCATTTTACCCTTTTTTTTTTTTTCTGGTTGGCCATGAATCATGCTGCTGGAGATTTCAGGGGCTCTCACCTGAGGATAATAACAATAAGGAGCCCCATTTGCCTTTCCTGATGTCTTCACAAAGCTCCTGGTATTGCCTCGTGTTGTAAGAACCAAGGAAGGAAACTTATTCCAAGCAGAGGCCTAGCTGGACAGATGAAATACATCTTAATCCCGGATGCTGCTGTTCTTCACTGAGTTTATGTCACCTAGAAAAATCCTAAGCATTGGATTTTAATCCTAAATATCACAATCTCTAATATTCATGCAGATTCATACTTTTGAAAGCTTTCTGACAATTTTCTACTTCATTGTCCTCGATTCCAGGTCATTCTAAATGATATTTCTCTGTTATGGACAATAAAATGGTTAATGATCCAGAAAAATAATGTTTATCTTCAGTAACACAGACAGGAATGTTCTCCTTTAAAATAGAAGAGTAAGATACTCCAAATTGGCAAAGGTTTTTCAAACATATTGTTGTTATCGTAAATTCACATTTTTCTAGAATGAAAATCCAGGGAACTAAACAAAACAATACGTTAGAGAAAAGTAACTAGGGTGGAGAATGTCCAGGGAATCCAGACTAAAGAAGGGAAGGAAGGGTCAAAAGGGCTGTATTCTAAGAAAGGATGTGCTGTCTACACAGCTCCAAGAAGGAGAATTAGGTCTAATGGTGGACAGAATGGAGTGACAGGTTTAGTGCAATAAATATTCAAAGGGAAGCTTCTTGGGAACGTATTCATTTTCCATGGCTGCCATAAGATATCATCATAAATGTAGAAGCTTAAAACACTGCTCGTTTATTACCTCACAGTTTTGTACGTTTGGGGGGTCATGTGTTACAGAGCAGTGGAGAATGAATACCCATAGCTTTATCCCTAATTCCTCTTTTTTGCTCACATCCCATGTCTAATCCATCAGAAAATCTTATTGGCTCTCGTCATATCCAGACTCTCTCTGACCAGCTCAACCATCTTCACTGCCACCACCCTGGCCCATCATCTCACTGCTTTCATGCCCTATTCTTAAACTCATCCTGTTCTTAAAGGAGCACCCACCATCTTTGTAAGACATTAGGTAGGTCATGTCACTCCGCTGCTCAATACCCTGCAGTCTTTTTCTCATTCCATTTATGTGTGCGTGCTAAGTCACTTCAGTCGTGCCTGACTCTTTTCAACCCTATGGACTCTAGCCCACCGGGCTCCTCTGTCCATGGGATTCTCCAGGCAAGAGTGTTAGAGTGGGTTGCCATGCCCTCCTACAGGGGATCTGCCCAACCCAGGGATCAAACCTCGTCTCATATATCTCCTGCATTGGCAGGTGGGTTCTTTACCACTAGCACCACCTAGAAAGCCCTTTTCACTTATACAGAAGCCGAAGTCTTACAAGGACTCTATATGATGTTCCCTCCCCTCCCCCATCCTCTCAGATCTCATCAACTATTAATCTACCCCCCCCATCTCCTCTCCCCAATCTTCTCTAATATTCCACTCTCCCACCAACTCACCTCTTGGTCTCTATTTAAATTTGCAAGTCCATCCACCCTCCACACCCCTCCCTACATTCTTGACACTTATCATCCCCTGACTATTGTTTGGGGCCAGGCCCCTTGCTGCCTAGCCATGTTCAGTTCAGTCGATCAGTTGTCCTACTTTTTGCGACCCCATGGACTGCAGCAAACCAGGCCTCCCTGTCCATCACCAACTCCTAGAACCTACTCAAACTCAGTCCATTGTGTCAGTGATGCCATCCAATCATCTCATCCTCTGTCGTCCCCTTCTCCTCCCACCTTCAATCTTTCCCAGCATCAGGGTCTTTTCCAATAAGTCAGTTCTTCCCATCAGGTGGCCAAAGTATTGGAGTTTCAGCTTCAACATCAGTCCTTTCAATAAACATTCAGGACTGATTTCCTTTAGGATTGAATGGTTGGATCTCCTTGCAGTCCAAGGGACTCTCAAGAGTCTTCTCCACACCATAGTTCAAAAGCATCAATTCTTTGGTGCTCAGCTTTCTTCATAGTCCAAATCTCACATTCATACATGACTATGTGTGGAAAAACTATAGCTACTATGGAAAAACCATAGCTTTGACTAGACGGACCTTTGTTGGTAAAGTAATGTCTCTGCTTTTTTATATGCTGTCTAGGATGGTCATAGCTTTTCTTCCAAAAAGTGTCTTTTAATTTTAGCTGCAGTCACCATCTGCAGTGATTTTAGAGCCCCCCCCCCAAAATAAAGTCTGTCACTGTTTCCACTGTTTCCCCATCTATTTGCCAAGAAGTGATGGGAATGGATGCCATGATCTTAGTTTTCTGAATGTTGAGTTTTAAGCCAACTTTTTTACTCTTCTCTTTCACTTTCATCAAGAGGCTCTTTAGTTCTTCTTCTCTTTCTGCTATAAGGGTGATGTCATCTGCGAATCTGAGGTTATTGATATTTCTCCCAGCAATCTTGATTCCAGCTTGTGCTTCATCCAGCCTGGCATTTTGCATGATGTACTCTGCATATAAGTTAAATAAGCAGGGTGACAATATACAGCCTTGACGTCCTCCTTTCCTGATTTGGAACCAGTCTGTTGTTTCATGTCCAGTCCTAACTGTTGTTTCTTGACCTACATACAGATTTCTCAGGAGGCAGGTCAGGTGGTCAGGTGTTCCTATCTCTTTCAGAATTTTCCACACTTTATTGTGATCCACACAGTCAAAAGCTTTGGCATAGTCAATAAAGCAGCAGCAGATGTTTTTCTGGAACTCTCTTGCTTTTTCCATGATCCAGCAGATGGTGGCAATTTGATCTCTGGTTCCTCTGCCTTTTCTAGAGTAACTAGAAACTCCAGCTTGAACATCTGAAATTTCACAGTTCACATACTGTTGAAGCCTGGCTTGGAGAATTTTGAGCATTACTTTGCTAGCATGTGAGATGAGTGTAGTTGTGCAGTAGTTTGAACATTCTTTGGCATTGCCTTTCTTTGGGACTGGAATGAAAACTGATCTTTTTGAAGGAGGTCACAATTATCTTCATTACCTCCGCCACAATTTGGCCTTAGGTCAAGCAACAGGGAGGGAACACAGCCCTGCCCATCAACAGAAAATTGGATTAAAGATTTAATGAACATGGTCCCGCCCATCAAAACAAGACCCAGTGTTCCCCTCAGTCAGTCTTTCCCATCAGGAAGCTTCTGTCAGCCTCTTATCCTTCTCCATCAGAAGGCAGACAGAATGAAAACCACAGTCACAGCAAACTAACCAAAATGATCACAAGGACCACGGCCTTGTCTAGCTCAATGAAACTATGAGTCGTGCCATGTAAGGCCACCCGAGACAGAAGGGTCATGGTGGACAGTTCCGACAAAACATGGCCCACTGGAGAAAGGAATGGCAAACCTCTTCAGTATTCTTGCCTTGAGAACCCCATGAAAGGTACAAAAAGGCAAAATGGTATGACCCTGAAAGATGAACTCCCAGGTCGGTAGGTGCCCAATATGCTACTGGAGAAGAATGGAGAAATAACTCCAGAAAGAAGGAAGAGACGGAGCCAAAGCAAAAACAACACCCAATTGTGGATGTGATGGGTGATGGAAGTATAGTCTGATGCTGTAAAGAGCAATATTGCATAGGAACCTGGAATGTCAGGTCCATGAATCAAGGCAAATTGGAAGTGGTCAAACAGGAGATGGCAAAGAGTGAACGTTGACATTTTATGAATCAGTGAATTAAAATGGACTGGGATGGGTGAATTTAACTTAGATGATCATTATATCTACTATTGTGGGCAAAAATCCCTTAGAAGACATGGATTAGCCATCATAGTCAACAAGAGAGTCCAAAATGCGATACTTGGGCGCACTCTCAAAAACAACAGAAGGATCTCTGTTTGTTTCCAAGGCAAACCATTCACTATCACAGTAATCCAAGTCAATGCCCCAACCAGCAATGCTGAAGAAGCTGAACGGTTCTATGAAGACCTACAAGACCTTCTAGAACTAGCACCCAAAAAAGATGTCCCTTTCATTATAGGGGACTAGAATGCAAAAGTAGAAAGTCAAGAGCTACCTGGAGTAGCAGGCAAATTTGGCCTTGGAGCACAAAACGAAAAAGGTCAAAGGCTAACAGAGTTTTGCCAAGGGAACGCACTGGTCATAGCAAACACCCTATCCCAACAATACAAGAGAAGACTCTACACATGGACATCACCAGACGGTCAACACCGAAATCAGATTGATTATATTCTTTGCAGCCAAAGATGGAGAAGCTCTATACAGTCAGCAAAAACAAGATCAGGAGCTGACTGTGGCTCAGATCATGAACCCCTTATTGCCAAATTCAGACTTAAATTGAAGAAAGTAGGGAAAACCACTAGACCATTCAGGTATGATCTAAATCAAATCCCCTACGATTATACAGTGGAAGTGAGAAATAGATTTAAGGGATGAGATTTTATAGAGTGACCGAAGAACTATGGATGGAGGTTCGTGACATTGTACAGGAGGCAGGGATCAAGAACATCCCCAAGAAAAAGAAATGCAAAAAAGGCACAATGGTTGTCTGAGAAGGCCTTACAAACAGCCGAGAAAAGAAGAGAAGCTAAAGTCAAAGGAGCAAAGGAAAGATATCCATTTGAATGCAGAGTTCCAAAGAATAGCAAGGAGAGATAAGAAGACTTCCTCAGTGATCAATGCAAAGAAATAGAGGAAAACAATAGAAAGGGAAAGATCTCTTCAAGAAAATTAGAGCTACCACGGGAACATTTCATGCCAAGATGAGCTCAATAAAGGACAGAAATGGTAAGGACCTAACAGAAGCAGAAGGTATTAAGAAGAGGTGGCAAGAATACACAGAACCACTATACAAAAAAGATCTTCATGACCCAGATAACCATGATGGTGTGATCACTCACCTAGAGCCAGACAGCTTGGAATGAGAAGTCAAGGGGGCCTTAGGAAGCATCACTACGAACAGAGCTAGTGAAGGTGATGGAAATCCAGTTGAGCTGTTTCATATCCTAAAAGATGATGCTGCCTAGCTCAGGACTTCTCTAATGAGCAGCCTTACCCCAGAGTTCCCCTGTGGGGTGGCAGAGTTGCTATCAGATCTGCGAATTGGTCTCAAGGCTTTCCTTTGCCCAATCTTGCCTCTTTTATCTTTTAATGGCATTACACCCAATAATCTTTTGCACTCCCAGTTCCTTCTTTGTGTCTGCTTCCCAGAGACCAAAACTAGCACTTTACCTATATTAACTCACTGAAATGCTTGGCTTTCCCCTCACTTCTAGCTTCTACTCACGTAGCTTTCAAAATTTCTTAGGATCTAAATCCACAGCATCACGGGAATTAACTAAGCTTCCTAAATCCTTATTTTTAATCAGTAAAACTCTCCTGTTCTTAACCTTAAACCATGGCAAAATTATCTCATTTTTCTTATCCTGTAAAGAAAATAAACCTTTGTTAGACCGTTTAGCCTCCTGCAATGATCTGTCTTCTCACTGCCACACGTCCGAGATGAACTATCTCCTTTTTCCTCTACATACATCTGGGCATGAACTGGCCATCTGATACCCGACTGCTCTCCTGGGACTCCTGCTGAGTCTGCCCCTCAATCACTCCCTGCTTGCCTCTGTTGGTTAGTGGTCTCTATTGTCTACTTTCTCATCCTCCTCACTCGTCTATTTCCTCTGGATTTCTTTCTCATCTTCTCCCTTCACCCCTAGTCTGGACACTTCTGAATGCACAGTACTTGGCCCACCTCTCTGTTGTCTCTGTGTAGTTTCTTCCAGAAAACTCACTTATCCTCACAGCTTCACTTGTCACTTGCAGATTTCTCATGATGTTGATCTCTAACACTTCAGTGCTTTATTACCACTTCAGAAGACATTCTACAGTGGAAATCTTGACAGGGAAACCAGAAGCCATAAACACAGACACTGGTAAATTTGATGACTAAAAATTTAAAATACCTGCATAGCTAAAAATCCAACAAAAGGATGTAAAAATAACCAACAAACAAAACCTACCAGAAGCAAAGTTAACAGTTGAGAAAAATATTTATAATCCATATGGAAAGTGACTGATTTTCTTATTACACTGATGACCCTTACAAATTTATAAAAATGACCCTGAGCAACCCAATAAGGAAAAAATGGGGAAAGTTAAGACTAGAAAACTTACAGGGTTAAAAAAGGCAAGTGGGTGCTGGGACAACTGGATATTGACATTCAAAAGAATAAATTTGGACACCTACTTCATAGCATATACAAATGATAACTCAAAATAGATCAAAGTTCTCAGTTTAAGAGGTAAAACTAGAAAACTCATAGAAAAAAACACAAATGTAAATCTTTGTGACCTTGGATTTGGCAAAATTTTCTTAGATATGATGGCAAAAGCAGAGCAACCAAAGAAAAAAATAAATCGGACTTTAAGAATTCATTTTTAAGAATTTTTTTATGTATCAAAGGACACTATCAAGAAAGTGAAGAGGTAAGTCACAGAATGGGAAAAATAATTTGCAAATCATGTAATAAGGAATTGGTAGTGCTGACAGTATGTGAAGAATACTTACAAGTCAACAATTCAACAATTTTAAAATGAACAAATAAATAAATCAACCAATTTTCAAGTGATATTTCTTTAAAGAAGATATTCAAATGGCCAATAAGCACATCAGAAATTACTCAACCTCAGTAGTCACTGCTGCTGCTGCTGCTGCTGCTAAGTCACTTCAGTCATGTCCGACTCTGTGCTGCCCCATAGACAGCAGCCCATAAGGCTCCCCCGTCCCTGGGATTCTCCAGGCAAGAACGCTGGAGTGGGTTGTCATTTCCTTCTCCAATCGGTGAAAGTGAAAACTGAAAGTGAAGTTGCTCAGTTGTGTCCGACTCTTAGCGACCCCATGGACTGCAGCCCACCAGACTCCTCCGTCCATGGGATTTTCCAGGCAAGAGTACTGGAGTGGGGTGTCATTGACTTCTCCCAGTAGTCACTAGGGAAATGCAAATCAAAACCATGATGAGATACCTCTTTCCATGTACTAGGATGGCTGTAATTTGGGGAATTATAGGACAATAACAAATACTGGTAAAATTGTATAAACTGGAACCCTTATGCACTGCTGATTGGAACACAAGTGGTACAATCACATGAAAAACAATTTGACAGTGCCTCAAAAATTTAAACATAGAATTGCTATATCACCCAGCAATTCTATCATAAGTACATAGAAAATTAAAAATATATGTTCTTACAAAAGCATGTACACACATGTATATAGCAACATTATTCATAATAGGCAAAAAGTGGAAACAACCCAATGGCTATCAATTTATGAGTGTTGGTCACCTCATGTGACGAGTTGACACACTGGAAAAGACTCTGATGCTGGGAGGGATTGGGGGCGGGAGGAGAAGGGGACGACAGAGAATGAGATGGCTGGATGGCATCACCGACTCGATGGACATGAGTTTGAGTGAACTCCGGGAGTTGGTGATGGACAGGGAGGCCTGGCGTGCTGTGATTCATGGGGTCGCAAAGAGTCGGACACGACTGAGCGACTGAACTGAACTGAACTGAAACAATATTTATACAGAGTGAAGTAAGTCAGAAAGAGAAAAACAAGTGTCGTATATTAACGCATACATAGGGAATCTGGAAAGATGGCACTGATGAGCCTCCTAGCAGAGCAGCAGTGGAGACACGGACACGGAGATCAGACCTGTGGCCGTGGCTGGGGGAAGGAGAGAGTGAGACGAATGGAAAGTAGCATGGAAACACATACATTACCATGTGTGAGACAGACAGTGGGAATTTGCTGTATGACTCGGGGAGCTCAAACCGGTGTTTGGCGACAACCTAGAGGGGTGGGATGGGGTGGGGAACAGGAGGAGAGTTCAAGAGGGAGGGGACATATGCATACCTATGACTGATTCTTGTTGAAGTATGCCAGAACTCAATACGATATTGTAAAGCAATTATCCTTCAATTAAAATAAATAAATCTTTAAAAAAAAACCCAAAATGTGATATATCCATATTATGGAATATTATTCAGCTATAAAAAATAAAGTACTGATACCTGCTACAACATGGATAAACCTTGAAAAGATTATGCTAACTCCACAAAACTCCATATATTACTGTATGAGATTTCATTTATAGGAAATATCCAGAATGTCTTGGAACTAGACAGAAGTGTTGGTTGCACAAGCTTGTGAATATAATAAACACCACTGACATATGTACTTGAAAATGGTGAATTTATGTTATGTGAATTATATTCCCCCAAAAGTGGAAGAAAAGCAAGTGGCTAATAAGTATGGAAATAGATGATCAAACTCACTAGCAATCTTGAATATTCAAATTAAAACAACAATCAGGATTCATTTTCTCTATCACTAAATTGTGAAAACTTACAATCTATAACACACACAGCATTTCATGGTTGTAGAGAAATCCTTGTATCCTCTTGGAGGGAGAATAATCTGGTATATTGTGTTTATACTCTTATGAGTAAATAACCTCAATCCCAAGAATGTACTCTATGCTTACATTTGTACATATAAGTAATGTTTAAAGCTGTTAGCTGTAGGATTGTTATTAAGAGTTAAAAACTGAAAACCATTTAATTGTATAAGCATACAATGCATGGAATGTTAAGCTACTGCTAAAACAATAAGGTAGGCTTATATGGAAAGAGTGCCCCAAATATAATTTTTTAAACAGTTATCATATATACATATATATGGTATGTACATATAGATGTGTGTGTATATTTATATATATATCTCAACTTTAACTTTTTAAAATGTTATATTATATATACACTTATATACCTTATATATAGGGGCTTCCCTGGTGGCTCAGAGGGTAAAGAGTCTGCCTGCAATGTGGGAGACCCAGGTTCAATCCCTGGGTCGGGAAGATCCCCTGGAGAAGGAAATGGAAACCCACTCCAGTATTCTTGCCTAGAGAATCCCTGTGGACAGAGGAGCCTGGTGGGCTACAGCTCACTAGGTCACGAAGAGTCGGACACAACTGAGAGAGTTCACTTCCACCTTACATATAAACATATATATATATGAATATATGTATGAATGCACATTAATTTGCAGTATAAAAACCAGGGGAGCATACACTGAATAATGGAAGATGAGATTTGGGGGAAGTCTTACTTTCTATCTATCATTATTGTTTAAAGTTTTAAAAATAAGCATGTTTAAATCTTCTATAATCAGAAAAATTACTGTTTATAAAAATAACTACCTTAAAACTCAAAGCATAATATGGATACATTATGGCATATTTTAAGATATTTTAAAGAGACCATTTTAGATAAGAAAATAAAATTTATTAGAATCTAGGATATCCTGGGATCCTTTTTTTGAAGTATTTCTTTACATGTGTTCATCAGTTAATGTTTTCTTTCTCCCTCTCTCACACAGTTACTAAGAGTCTTTATCTTTTTCTACATGAAACATAAAAGAGCTGGGACTTTGGAAGTAAGAGGCTTCCGTTTTTGGACCATAATCCTGCTACACAGGATCTCTGTGCCTGTGGGCAATGATTAATTACTTAGCATCACTCTGATCATCAATAACTTCCCAGCTAACAAAGAACTCAGCGTATCTCACCTCTCTGAACTGAGGGGCCTAATGCTATTCTAGGTTTCTTAAAAGCAGGTTCCTGTCTCATTAACCACTGTGTCCCTGAGAGCTGCCTTGGGCAGTGTGCACAATAGGTGTTTTCTAAACTGAACTGAAGCTGGGGAGAGAAAGAGGCAGAAGAATCCCAGTGATCCACAGGTATTAGGGGGAATATAGGGGGCGAAGAGGAGAATGGTAAAATAGGACTCACCCTGAAATTGTTTAATAGGATTTCAAATATATTTCCCCATTCTCCATCCCATCTTTAAAAAGGCAAGACAGGAAATCCAGAGGAAACTGACAAGAGGGAAGCAGACAATTGTTAACAACAAAGGCACATTTCTCCTGGGTCCCGTTTTCCAGAAGCCAGTTATGTCCACTGAAATACAGGGTGAAGACTATGAAGCAAGCCTCCGTCAGATAAAAGCACCAGACATTTCATTGTTTGCCTCCAATCATAGTGAATAGGTTTGTTGGGTTTTGTTATTGTTGTTGCTTTGTTTTGTTTTTAAAGCCTACCGTGGTCTGGTTTCTCTTCAATATTTAGCTGATTTATACCAGAAGGTTGCTGCTGCTGCTGCTAAGTCACTTCAGTCGTGTCCGACTCTGTGCGACCCCACAGACGGAAGCCCACCGGGCTCCCCCGTCCCTGGGATTCTCCAGGCAAGAACACTGGAGTGGGTCGCCATTTCCTTCTCCAATGTGTGAAAGTGAAAAGTGCAAGTGAAGTCACTCAGTCGTGTCCGACCCTTAGCGACCCCATGGACTGCAGCCTACCAGGTTCCTCCAACCATGGGATTTTCCAGGCAAGAGTACTGGAGTGGCTTGCCATTGCCTTCTCCACTGTTTGAAATTGTCACACTTTTCAAATACTTCAGCTGGTGGTGACCATGGCTATAATGCAAATGGTCCAGTGTCTCCTTTGAAACTGCCAAACTTGAGGTTTGAATTCTACTCAGTTCAAATAAAATTCATGCTTCCTACATCAAGAAAGACAGGGAGCCATCTGAAATTTCCTGAAACACCTGGTACCAGGCAGGTTGAGGCAGGTAAACCTGTCATGTTGCCCTTGACAGGTTTGTGATAGCATCTTTTTTTTTTTTCAGTCTTTATGTTATTTACTGACAAATTCAAAGTAATGTCAGGGCTGATGAATGCAAAACAGCTACTGTGACAGCGCTGTCACCACCCCCCCGCAGAACAGACTTCGACTGATCTAGAACAGAGTTTTGCAAACTGGAGGTGGTGTGACCCATTGATGGGTTGGAAAAACAAGTCAGTGGATCGTGACAGTGTTTAAAAATAAAACCAAGTAGGATTAAAAAAAAAAATCAGAGTTTATAGGTTCACGAAGAAGTAAAACAAATACTGTATATTAACCCATAAATGTGGAATCTAGAAAAATGGTACAGATGCAATCCAGCCATCTTAACCTGTGTGCAAAGCTGCAACAGAGACACAGATGTAAAGAACACAAATGTATGGATACCAAGCAGGGACAGAGGGGAGTGGGATGAATTGGGAGACTGGGATTGACATGTGTACACTACTATGTATAAAATTAAAAGACGCTTACTCCTTGGAAGAAAAGCTGTGACCAACCTAGATAGCATATTAAAAAAGCAAAGACATTACTTTGCCAACAAAGGTCTATCTAGTCAAAGCTATGGTTTTTCCAGTGGTCATGTATGGATGTGAGAGTTGGACTGTGAAGAAAGCTGAGTGCTGAAGAATTGATGTTTTTGAACTGTGGTGTTGGAGAAGGCTTGAGAGTCTCTTGGACTGCAAGGAGATCCAACCAGTCCATCCTAAAGGAAATCAGTCCTGAATATTCATTGGAAGGACTGATGCTAAAGCCGAAACTTCAATACTTTGGCCACCTCATGCAATGAGTTGACTCACTGGAAAAGACTCTGATGCTGGGAAGGATTGGGGGCGGGAGGAGAAGGGGACGACAGAGGATGAGATGGTTGGATGGCATCACCGACTCGATGGACATGGGTTTGAGTGAACTCCGGGAGTTGGTGATGGACAGGGAAGCTTGGTGTGCTGCCGTCCATAGGGTCACAAAGAGTCGGACACGACTGAGCGACTGAACTGAACTGAATGAGA